>NW_023250393.1:0-188 GCF_002007445.2 Ailuropoda melanoleuca
GAGGGGGGATGGGAATGGGCACCCTGTGAGCCGGTATTTCCAGGCTTTTGTTCTCTGGCGGCTTTCCCTGGTGGTCTGCTGTGGCTCTTCTGATAGTCAGAGCAGCAGCGGCCGAAATTCAGCCTCTGTCTCAGAACAGAGGGATCGCGGACTGTTCTCCACTGATGTTCTGGCCACTTTAACTCTGT
>NW_023250393.1:347-544 GCF_002007445.2 Ailuropoda melanoleuca
ACGTGCTCCTGGAGCTCCCGGTCTCAGTCTGCTGTCTCAAGGGTGCGGGTCCTTGGTCCGCCCGCTCCCCCGTGCAGTGGCTACCCTTTCCCGGGGCCCTGACACGGCGGCTCCCTCCCCCTTCTCTTTATCTTCCGATATCTGTGCGCGGTTTCACGGCTCCCCGCTTCGTACCTCAATACTCAGCGCTGGAGATG
>NW_023250394.1:0-201 GCF_002007445.2 Ailuropoda melanoleuca
TCACGAGAGATGATGATCGTTGATATTTCCCTGCACTGTGTGGGGTCTCAGAGACCACTATGCGGCACTGTCGTCAGGCTTCTGCGACCACCTCCCCTCATGTTTCCCTATTCACGAAGGGTGATGATAGTGCTAAGACGGTCCCTGTACGGTGTTGTTTCTGACGGACGTGTTTTGGGCCTTTTAGTTCCATTGCCGCCA
>NW_023250394.1:376-1502 GCF_002007445.2 Ailuropoda melanoleuca
TCGTGACTTCAAGGGCTTTCCACTCACACTTTGTTTCTTGGTTCTAAGGGCTGGATCCTCCCCATGGACCTACACCTTATGTGGAATCGGGGTCCCCAGTGAAAAGGCTGCTGTTCGCTGGAGGTGTTTTCCTGGACGCTCTGCTTTATTACCAATGAGAAGGGCGCTGAGTCCTCGAAAATCCTGAACCTTTTCATTCATGCTCCCTTACTCACGAGAGATGATGATCGTTGATATTTCCCTGGACTGTGTGGTGTCTCAGAGACCACTGTGGGGCACTCTCGTCAGGCTTCCGCGACCACTTTCCCTCATGTTTCCCTATTCACGAAGGGTGATGATAGTGCTAAGACGGTCCCTGTACGGTGTTGTTTCTGACGGACGTGTTTTGGGCCTTTTCGTTCCATTGCCGCCAGCAGTTTTGACAGGATTTCCCCAGGGAGCAAGCATTTCGTTGGAAGCGGGTTTTGGCCGAATTGTCTTTCTCAGTGCTGTGTTCGTCGTGTTTCACTCACGGTACCAAAGCACCTTGATTCCTGTTCCACCTTCCATAAGGCCGTCGTGACTTCAAGGGCTTTCCACTCACACTTTGTTTCTTGGTTCTAAGGGCTGGATCCTCCCCAGGCCCCTACACCCAATGTGGAATCGGGGTCCCCAGTGAAAAGGCTGCTGTTCGCTGGAGGTGTTTCCCTGGACGCTCTGCTTTATTACCAATGAGAAGGGCGCTGAGTCCTCGAAAATCCTGAACCTTTTCATTCATGCTCCCTTACTCACGAGAGATGATGATCGTTGATATTTCCCTGGACTGTGTGGTGTCTCAGAGACCACTATGGGGCACTCTCGTCAGGCTTCCGCGACCACTTTCCCTCATGTTTCCCTATTCACGAAGGGTGATGATAGTGCTAAGACGGTCCCTGTACGGTGTTGTTTCTGACGGACGTGTTTTGGGCCTTTTCCTTCCATTGCCGCCAGCAGTTTTGACAGGATTTCCCCAGGGAGCAAGCATTTCGTTCGAAGCGGGTTTTACCGAATTGTCTTTATCAAAAGTGCTGTGTTCGTCGTGTTTCACTCACGCTACCAAAGCACCATGATTCCTGTTCCACCTTCCATAAGGCCGTCGTGACTTCAA
>NW_023250395.1:0-651 GCF_002007445.2 Ailuropoda melanoleuca
TGTAGGTCAGAAGTCTGGGTTGGCTCCACTGGTTTCTCTGTTCTGATTTCACAAGGTCAAATTCAAAGTGTTGGGTAGGTGGGGTCTAGGAAGTTTTATGAAAAATCCACTTCTGAGTTCACTTAGATCATTGGCAGTTTCCCGTTTCTTGTGGTTGCAGAACTGAGTTCCTGGGTCCTTGCTGTCTGTCAGGCAGGGGTTATTCNTTCAGTGTCTAGAAGCCACCACATCCTTCACCTCCTTCATCTCCAAAGTCAGTTATAGCAGGTTGTGTCCTCCTCATACTTTGAATCTCCCTGACCTTACCCACTAGTTTACCTTTATCACTTCCAGCCAGAGAAAGTTCCCTGCTTAATTGGGCCCATTTGAATAATCCAAGATAATCTGGTTTAAGGTTTCTAATCCTAATTACATCCAGAAAATTCCTTGTGTCATGAAATATGACATGTTCACAAATCCCAGGAATTAGGGTTTGGACATTTTNGCATTTTCAGGGGTTGGTCACCCACCATACCTGGAATCATGTTTCAAAACCAATCTTTTCCCATGACAGCTTACCACAAATTCTGGAGTCAAAAGCTCATATTGTCTCACCCTGACTTTGTACATTTTATCAATTGCCAGGCTGTGGGTTATACCACGTGCTCTCCT
>NW_023250396.1:0-1491 GCF_002007445.2 Ailuropoda melanoleuca
TTCAGTTATAGAATAAAATACATTGATGTTTGACAAAGTGCAACTTCATTAGTACCTTCATAGATTTAGTTCCTATTTACATTTCTGTCACCAATTTTTTTCTCCATTTATTTTAGATTATACCTGGGAAGCATTCCTGTGTAGTGAACGTGTGTAAAGATTAGAGAGATATCTGCCTCCAATTCTACCTGTGCCATGCTGGACAAGTTATGTGACCTGTCTGAGGCTCAATGCTCACATCTGTAAAATGAAAGTCGTATTTCTAACTTAGGTATAGTTAGAAAGTTTAAACCAGATCATTTATATGAAACTGGTCTCTCAAAATGTTTAATGAATCTTGGCAAAGAGTGAAAGACCAAAAACTAGGCAGAGGGTTTCATCCAATGATCAGAGAAGCCAATAGGACATTTGGGGATCTCATGGAGGTTTAAAAAAAGAAAGGAATATTAGAATTTGAGACTGCTCAGGGAGAAGGGAGACTCAAGAAGTGAGTCCAATGCCCTGTTGAATCCTTGAGTTGTGCAGGTAAAAAAAAAACAAAGAAATGAGCAGAAAGTGAATGAAAATTATAGTGAAGTGTTTAGTGGAATCATTGCCGTGAGGGCTTTCAAACTGTCTGGGAGGAGAAGCAGTAGTAGACATCCTCAGGCTCTCACTTGGAGAATGACATCCCACGCCGGGAAGACGACATGTAGACTAAGACTTAACAAAACTTAACAAAAGCTAAAACAAAGGGCTAGGTCAGCTACAGAATTGATTAGGTGAATTAATCTATTATGGCTGCCTAACAGTATATAAGGTGAACTTTCTCTGGTAGAAAATAAAATTTATTTATAACCTGAATAATTTTTCATTTACAATGTTAAGCATTCAAACCCAAACTACCAGACACACCATTAAGCAAAACCCAGGGAATATAGATAATATAAATTGACTCACTGGTGATCCAATGATTGTGGTTATCAAGCACAAACTTTAAAATGAATCTCTTTGTAAATAAATATGTTTATGAAAATTCATACATATTAGCTTCCTATTGGTGCGATGACAAATCACCAAAGACTTAATGGCTTAAAACATCACCAATTCATTATCTTACAATTCTGGAGATCAGAAGTCTGGAATCAGTTTTATGGGACTATATCAACATATCAGTCATTTTCCTTCTAGAGGCTTCAGAGTCTTCTAGAGGCTCCTTCTGGAAGCTTCAGGAGAGAATTACTCCCTTGCCTTTTTAAGTCTCTAAATATTGCTGGTATTTCCTTTCTTTATGGCCACAAAACTCCAGTCTCTGCTTCTGTCCTTTCATTGGCTTCTCCTCCCTGACCTCCCATATCCTTGTGATTTCTCTGTGTGACCCAGATAACAGAGAATAACCTACCTTTCCTGAGAATTTTAATCACATCTACAAAGTTCCTTTGACCAGGTAAAATTATCTATTCACAAATTCTGGGATTAGGGTACAAACATCTTTGGAGAGCCATTATTTAG
>NW_023250397.1:0-1871 GCF_002007445.2 Ailuropoda melanoleuca
TGGATTTAAACTAGAAGTCAGTAGCAGAATGATAGTTGGAAAACAACCAGATATGGAAGACTGAACCCCACACTTCTAAATAACACATGCATCAAAGGAATCTCGAGAGAAATTTTAAAATATATCAGCTGGGGCACCTCACTGGCTCAGTCAGAAGAGCATGTGACTCTTGATCTTGGGGTCGTGAGTTCAAACCCCATGTTGGGTGTAGAGATTACTTGAAAACAAAAAACAAAACAACGTTAAAAAATATTTCAGCTAGGGACACCTGGGTGGCTCAGTCAGTTAAGTGTCTGCCTTCGGCTCAGGTCATGATCCTAGGGCCCTGGGATTGAGTCCCACATCAGGCTCTCTGCTCAGCAGGGGGTCTGCTTCTCCCTCTCCATCTGCCCCTCCCCCCTGCTTGTGCACATGCACAGGTTCTCTCCAATAAAAATATTTTCAGGAGTTAAGATGGCGGAGGAGTAGGGGTCCTCTTTTTCAGCTGGTCCCCTGAGTCAAGTTGAATAGGTACCAGACCAGCCTGAACATCCACGGAATCAGCCTGAGATGCAGGAAGGTACATCTGGATCTCTACAAATGAACATCTCCAACGCTGAGTATTGAGGTACAAAGCGGGGAGCCGTGAATCTGCACACAGATATCGGAAGATAAACGGAAGGGGGAGGGAGCCGCCGCCTTCAGGCAGCGGGAAGCGGTACCACCTGCACGGGGGAGCGGGAGGACTCACGGACCGGCACCCGCAAGAGAGCAGACTGGGACCGTGAGCCAGGGAACACGTGCCACCAGACTGAAACGGAGCTCCGGTGCGCTCAGAGGATCCAGACTGAGACCGGGAGCTCCGGGAGCACGCGCAGGGCGGCTGGCGGTGTTAGAAACACAAAGGACAGAGACATGCCGGCCCTGGAAGTGAGGGCTGGGACGCCGGGTGTGGGGCGCACATCCCGGGATGCTGCAGGGTTGAGCAGGACCAACAGAAACAGAGTTAAAGTGCCAGAACATCAGTGGAGAACAGTCCGTGATCCCTCTGTTCTGAGACAGAGGCTGGGATTCGGGCACTGCTGCTCTGACTCTCAGAAGAGGCACAGCAAACTGCTAGGGAAAGCCGCCAGAGAACAAAAGCCTGGAAATACCGGCTCACAGTGCGCCCATCCCCATCCCCCCTTGCAGGGGACATGGAGACTCTAACCAAACAGGGTTGCCTGAGTATCAGCACAGCAGGCCCCTACCCCAGAAGGCAGGGTGAAAAATGAAGAAGCCCACATCCCTAAGGTCCCTATTAAACAAGCGCACACTGCCTGGGTCCTGGTCAATAATTTGGGCTCTGGACAACCCCACAACCTCTCCTCATCAGAATGACGAGAAGGAGAAATCCCCCCCGGCAAAGAAAAGACAATGAGTCTGTGACCTCTGCCACAGAACTGATGGATATGGATATAACCAAATTATCAGAAATGGATTTCAGAGTAACAATGGTCCAGATGATGTGTAGACTTGAAAAAAATATTAACGAAAATATTAACGAGAATATAGAATCTCTAAAGGCGGAAATGAGAGCGAATCTGGCAGAAACAAAATGCTATGAATCAAATGCAGTCAAAACTAGATGCTCTGACGGCCAGGGTAAATGAGGCAGAAGAACGAATTAGTGAATTGGAGGATGGGTTGGTAGAAGAGAAAGCTAAAACAGAAACTTGGCTCAAAAAAATCCAATCTCAAGAATGTAGGTTACGGGAGAATACTGACTCAATGAAACGTTCCAATGTCAGAATTACCGGCATCCCCGAGGGGGGGATGGAGAAAGAGGTCTAGAAGAGATATTTGAACAAATTGTAGCTGAAAACTTCCCTAATCTAGCAAAGGAAACAAGC
>NW_023250398.1:0-2643 GCF_002007445.2 Ailuropoda melanoleuca
TCTGTTCAGGTGCGGTGCTGGCAGCAATGAGGTCAAACCACAGTTGCTTCCAGGTTTCTTTGGCCAGACTCTCTCTGGCCCTCTCTGTCTTTTGAGCACCCTCTCTGTCTTGAGTCTTTCAAACAGCTTATAACCAAACCTAGGATTTGTCATTTTCCCCCAGATCATTAATAGATTCCCCAACATCATAAATATCTGTTCCGTGACTGGACACAGCATGAATGTCAATGTCCCATATCAGATGCTGGGGGTAGACTGGAGTATTTTGACTTTCATTTCTGCAGTAAATGTGGCATGATCAGGGCCTTCAAAGACAGGAGGGTGGATGGTCTGTTTCATTCCCAACTTCCTAAGGCTTTGTTGTACTTCCTCTATAAACTTCCAGACTCACACATACCCTGGGAGATTCCCCCTCATTGGGCCAACACTACCTGCAGGCTAGAATAATCTGATCTATAAAGAAGTGAGTATCTTGAACCCCCAGAAGGCCATGTAGGTGGAGGGCAGACTGTTGCTCATTTTCTCTGCCTCCTGCCCCGTCAGAGAAATGCCATCCTCCTCCCCGGCCATCCTAGCCATGCCTGGCTATTTCCCCTGACCTTTTTCTGGGACTTGGCAGCTATATCAGCAAGCTCAGTGGGAGTATATTCTCTCATCAAAACATTTCCTGAATTGGGTGCTGCCTAGCTGGCTGGAGTTGTTGCTTGCTTTTGCTTTCCTCTGTATTAGGGGTTGGATGGTTCAGGGATTTTGTCTGTTTCACTGTCAATCACCACAACATCCTCCATTCACTTTCCTCACTTTCCCAGGGATTCCAGCTCTGCAGTTCCAATCAGTCTTCATCACAGCACGTGGACCTTAATCCACAGCAGCCTGCACCTTCTTAGCTTTGTAAAATGGCAGATGAAGGTCTCCACTTCTTATCCTGCTCTCTCACCTTGTCCGCCAGCTCCAAAGCTAGAAAAGTCGTGACCAACCACTCATCCTTTTCTAAACTCACCTCTTCTTCCAAATTTTTAACTTGAGCTTCAGCCTCTAGTTGGCATTGGTAACTAGCTATACTGCCCACAATAGAGGCCAGCCCACAGCAGCAGCCACCCGTTCTCTTNCTCCAACTTTTTCACTTGAGCTTCAGCCTCTAGTTGGCATTGGTAACTAGCTATACTGCCCACAATAGAGGCCAGCCCACAGCAGCAGCCACCCGTTCTCTTCTCTGCCACTGATCTATGCACAGTTCTTCAAACAAGTGCGTTTGACTAGCTGACATTTTGGAGGTGTCCCATATTCACACTGCTGTCCACAAGCACCTAATATATAGGCCACCCTCCTCACATAGGGGTTGATGGCCAACTCGGGATTTCCCCTCTTAGATGCCTCTTTCCCAAGGCCCATTTTTTTTTGGTCTCCTGGCAAGCTCACCAATTTTTGGTTTACAAATTGGCCTCCTTACACAGAGTGTAAGGAGAGACCAAAAAGAGAGGCAGACCACTCCAGATTGGTAGGTGGCATCTTAGTAAGCAAGGCAGCTTATACATGAGGCTTGTCTTAGGCAGTCAAGATGAGTAGATCTCTTCACTTGCCTACCAGAATCTTGTCTTAATTGGGTTCAGTGACATATTCAGTCCAGATCATCTCAACACCTTACTCTCTCAAGACTGTGTCCTTGAAGAGGCTCCTCCTGTGGGAACTGTGGGAAAACTTTATATTCCAAGGACAAGGGAGAAGGTAAGTAACCTCCAATGGCCCAGTCCAGTGCACAGATGAAACGGTGGTCACGTCCTCTCGATGACCTCCTTCAGCATAGTCTAATAGTCTAATGCTTATTATGGGAAGTGTGGCCTATGAGCAGCAGCATGGGCTTCATCTGGGATCTTGTTGGAAATGAATCATTTCAGGCCCTTCTTCAGACCTGTTGAGTCTGCTTTGCTTCTTACTAATATTCACAGATGATTCACATGCATTGAAGTTTGAAAAACATTGCCTTAGACGCAGGTTAACTTTGAGCACTCCATTAAGACAAATCAATTTGTTAAATGGTACCTTAGTAAATAAAACCTGATTATTGTTTCCAAGGGGCAAAATGCTGGTTGAGTGAGGGGGGAAAAGGAGAAGAAACTAACAAATGCTGAGTACTTACACTAAGTCAGGCACTTTACTTGAAGACTCACTAATGTTATCACATTTAATATTACCACAAAAACTCAATGGAGCAGTATTATAACCCTACTTCACTGATGAGTATACTGAGGTTAAATAACTTATCAGGGATCGCATACTCAATAAATCTTGGTCAAATAGTTCTGTGTCCAAGAATTACGCACTCTCTTCTGTACCCAAAGTTCAATGCACATGAAAAAGTTATCAATAATTCATGAGAAAACTGAGAATAATAAGTAAATACATTTGGCACAGATTTTAAATTATCAAAGTGATAAGAAGACAGTATTATCATTGTGGACTGGTTTACTAAAAAAAAANATTGTGGACTGGTTTACTTAAAAAAAATGATTCACAGAAGGTTGATTTAGAAAATGCTGTAAGATTTGAATAATGAACAAATAAAACTATAAACTTATACTATTTATGATATCAGCTACATATTTAGCACTGTGCTAAGTAAGCTTTTACATTCATTATCTGATT
>NW_023250399.1:0-1588 GCF_002007445.2 Ailuropoda melanoleuca
CTTTGTCATCGTGCTGGCAGCCCACGATTCTTGCTGACACTTGCCTTCGAGCTCGTAATGGTGCAAGGTCCGTGGCCTCGTCCAGTAGCGGGCATGTGAATGCTGGTCCAGCAGAACCACGTGGCTCTCCGGCCTTTGTGTCTTATCCTCAGCATCGGACCTTCCCTGGAGTTCTGCATGTCCCCCTTCTAGTGATCTATTGCTAACCTGTGGAGGGATAGAAGACCAACTCGCCAAACTATTTAAAATGGAGCTTAAGCTGAGCCGGGGGAGCAGAGGGGTCTTTCTTTAAGGTTAGGTGCATGAGCTTTTCGGCCACCTGTTTTGGCTTCTCCCTGGCCTTTTGTGCCTTACTTTTGGGGTCTTTCACTGATGTTAGATAGTTGATATTTCTGGATTGGTGACTTCTGTACAGAACTACATTCTAAAATGTATCTGAGACAGTTGGATGCTACCATGGGAGCTGTGCCCCAGTACTAGAAACACCTGCTGCGAGGGGTGCGGCAGGTGAGTGACCCCACCTGGGGAGGGCTTTCGCAGGTTGTCACTGGCAGGGAAGCAGATATCACGAGCAGTTGCCTTGCCTCAATGACAGCATAACTTGGATCTTGTAAGAATGGAAAGACAGCTTGCTGCTGGTAGTTGTTCAAGTCATTTTCTGACACTCCCTGAACAGCTCAGTTGGTATTTCTCATGTGCCTGGGGGTGTGTCTGAGAATAGTGTCACTTTTTTTAAAGATTTATTTATTTATTTTAGAGAGAGGGGGAGGAGCCGAGGGAGAGGGAGAGAATCTCCACACTGAGCCCAGAGCCCGACACAAGGCTCTATCCCAGGACCCTGAGATCATTACCTGAGCTGAAATCAAGAGTTGATTTCAACAGACTGAGCCACCAGGTGCCCTGGATAGTGTCATTCTTCAGTTTATTTTCAATGCTGAACAAAATACAAGCGATCTTTAGGATCGCATGGAGAAGCCTGATAGGAATCTGTATTTATGCCAAACTATTGGCAGCCTTGTCATGATCGGTGGAGACCTCCCTGTGGGAGGAGCGCTAACTAGTTAGGAGAAGAGAAATAGGGGGNGAGGGGGAGGAGCCGAGGGAGAGGGAGAGAATCTCCACACTGAGCCCAGAGCCCGACACAAGGCTCTATCCCAGGACCCTGAGATCATGACCTGAGCTGAAATCAAGAGTTGATTTCAACAGACTGAGCCACCAGGTGCCCTGGATAGTGTCATTCTTCAGTTTATTTTCAATGCTGAACAAAATACAAGCGATCTTTAGGATCGCATGGAGAAGCCTGATAGGAATCTGTATTTATGCCAAACTATTGGCAGCCTTGTCACGATCGGTGGAGACCTCCCTGTGGGAGGAGCGCTAACTAGTTAGGAGAAGAGAAATAGGGGGAGATAATTGAGAGAATATTTTCTCTTGTTTTCAACTCAACATCATTTCCTTCCAGCATTGTCATTCTGGGCAGTGCACAGCATGGTTCCCCAGGTGGTCTCAGGACGCCATTTCTGTCTGCCCTGAGGCTCCCTGGAAGAGCTGGGGTTCATGGTGGCCCGGACTCTGAGTACCCATGAGA
>NW_023250400.1:0-860 GCF_002007445.2 Ailuropoda melanoleuca
AAGCAGTTTTGACAGTATTTCCCCATGAGGCAAACATTTCATTGGAAGCGAGTTTTGGGCGAATTGTCTTTTTCAGTGCTGTGGTCGTCGTGTTTCACTCATGGTACCAAAGCACCTTGATTCCTGTTCCACCTTCCATAAGGCCGTCGTGACTTCAAGGGCTTTCCCCTCACACTTTGTTTCTTGNGTGGATCCTCCCAAGGCCCCTACAGCCAATGTGGAATCGGGATCAGCAGTGAAAACGCTGCTGTTCGCTAGAGGAGTTTTCATGGACGCTCTGCTTTATTACCAATGAGAAGGGCGCTGAGTCCTTGAATATCCATACGGTTTTCATTCATGCTCCCTTACTCAAGAGAGATGATGATCGTTGATATTTCCCTGGACTGTGTGGGGTCTCAGAGACCACTATGGGGCACACTCGTCAGGCTTCTGCGACCACTTTCCCTCAAGTTTCCCTATTCAGGAAGGGTGATGATAGTGCTAAGACGGTCCCTGTACGGTGTTGTTTCTGACGGACGTGTTTTGGGCCTTTTCGTTCCATTGCCGCCAGCAGTTTTGACAGGATTTCCCCAGGGAGCAAGCATTTCGTTGGAAGCGGGTTTTGGCCGAATTGTCTTTCTCAGTGTTGTGTTAGTCGTGTTTCACTCACGGTTCCAAAGCACCTTGATTCCTGTTCCCCCTTAAATTAGGCCATCGTGACTTCAAGGGCTTTCCCCTCACACTTTGTTTCTTCGTTCTAAGGGCTGGATCCTTCCCAGCCCCCTACACCCAATGTGGAATCGGGGTCCCCAGTGAAAAGGCTGCTGTTCGCTGGAGGTGTTTTCCTGGACGCTCTGCATTATTACCAATGAGAAGGGCGC
>NW_023250400.1:1080-1184 GCF_002007445.2 Ailuropoda melanoleuca
GGACTGGTTTTTGGCCGTTTCATCCATTGCCGACAGCAGTTTTGACAGGATTTCCCCAGGGAGAAAACATTTCGTTGGAAGCGGGTTTTGGCCGAATTGTCTTT
>NW_023250401.1:0-1040 GCF_002007445.2 Ailuropoda melanoleuca
CTTTGAATGCCATACTTGACAAGTTGGACCTCATAGATATATATAGAACACTACACCCCAGAACCAAGGAAAACTCATTTTATTCAATGCCCATGGAACATTCTCAAGAATAGACCATGTTCTGGGACACAAAACAGGTCTCAACCAATACCAAAAGATTGAAATTATCCCATGCATATTNAAGATTGAAATTATCCCATGCATATTCTCAGACAACAACGCTCTGAAACTGGAACTCAACCACAAGGAAAAATTTGGAAGAAACTCAAACACTTGGAGACTAAGAACCATACTGCTCAAGAATGACTCAATAAACCAGGAAATCAAAAATCAATTTAAACAATTTATGAAGACCAACGAGAATGAAAACACAACACTCCAAAACGTATGGGATACTGCAAAGGCCGTCCTAAAGGGGAAATACATAGCCATCCAAGCCTCACTCAAAAGAATAGAAAAATCTAAAATGCATTTTTTATATTCTCACCTCAATAAGCTGGAACAGCAACAAAGGGACAGGCCTAATCCACTCACAAGGAAGCAGCTGACCAAAATTAGAGCAGAAATAAATGAATTAGAAACTAGA
This sequence comes from Ailuropoda melanoleuca, assembly GCF_002007445.2. Lineage (NCBI taxonomy): Eukaryota > Metazoa > Chordata > Mammalia > Carnivora > Ursidae > Ailuropoda > Ailuropoda melanoleuca. The sequence goes on from NW_023250401.1 coordinate 587, forward strand.
AGTACAGTAGAGCAAATTAACAGGACTAGAAGCTGGTTCTTTGAGAGAATTCATAAAATTGGCAGACCACTGGCAAGACTTATCCAAAAGCAGAGAAAGGACCGAAATTAATAACATTATGAATGAAAAAGGAGAGGTCAGGACCAACAATATTGAAATTGGAAGGATTATTAGAAATTTTTATCAACAGCTATATGCCAAAAAACTAAGCAATCTGGAAGAGATGGAGGCCTTCCTGGAAAACTATAAACTACCAAGACTGAAACAGGAAGAAATTCATTATTTAAACAGATCGATTAATTATGAAGAGATTGAAGCAGNCATTATTTAAACAGATCGATTAATTATGAAGAGATTGAAGCAGTGATGAACAACCTTCCAATTAACAAAACTCCAGGCCCGGACGGTTTTCCTGGGGAATTCTACCAAACATTTAAAGAAGAAATAATACCTA
>NW_023250402.1:0-245 GCF_002007445.2 Ailuropoda melanoleuca
AGGAAAGGAAAAGCTTTCTCAGAACACTCGACTGTATCACATGGATGGCCACCCCAGCTGCAAGGCAGGCTCAAAGAGCCAGTACTTAGGTGGGCACAGAGCCACTCCAAACAAACCCAGGATTCTTTTAGCAAGGAGGAGGAGATGGGGAACAGATATGTGGTCGCCAGTTGTTCCAGCTATTTATTGCTGTGTTAGAAAAACCACCCCAAACATAAGGACATAGCATGACCATCATTTTGCAC
>NW_023250402.1:498-1469 GCF_002007445.2 Ailuropoda melanoleuca
CCAGTTGTTCCAGCTATTTATTGCTGTGTTAGAAAAACCACCCCAAACTTAAGGATATAGCATGACCATCATTTTGCACACTCAGGGATTCCGTGGGTCAGGAAATTGGACAGGGCACAGCAGGGATGGCTCATCTCTGGGAAGGTGACTGGTAACTCAAAAGGCTGAAGACCTGAACCATCTGGAGGCTTCTTTCATTCTGTCTGGCCCCTGGGCTGGAATGTCTTAAGGCTGGGCTCTCCTGCAGCTCAGGCTTCCTGACAACATGGCACTTGGGTTCCCCGAGGGAGCATCTGGGATGAGTGTGCAAAGACTGAGTGTTCCAGGAGGGAGACCTGCACGGCCTCATCCAACCATGCCTTGACATCATGCAGCAACCCTTCCACCACATTCTGTTGGTTACGAGCCAGGCACTAAGGCCTGCCCGAATCCAGGGGGAGAAAGAGTTAGTCCCCTGGTCTTGATGGGGGTGGCAAGATCACAGCAACGTGGGTGGAATGGAGCTGTTGATGAGGACATCAGTGGAAAATCAAACACAGCAGCATCCATCACAGGTGCCCACACAGGACGTGAGGCTCCAGAAAGTCTGAGAGAGGGACCTTCATCTACGCTGAAAATCAGAGGACAGAGAGAAGGTAACTGGGTGAAAGAGGGTGGCGTGGAGGGTGGCTGGGGATGGAGCACTCCAGGCAGAGGGCAGCANCTCCAGAAAGTCTGAGAGAGGGACCTTCATCTACGCTGAAAATCAGAGGACAGAGAGAAGGTAACTGGGTGAAAGAGGGTGGTGTGGAGGGTGGCTGGGGATAGAGCACTCCAGGCAGAGGGCAGCAGTGAACACAGCCTGGACCACGGCCCCCGGGGGAATGAAGGCAGCGGTATGGCCACATGGGAGGGCTTGGTGGAGGGAGAGGGCAAACACAGGTGGCAAGGTGGGCAGAAGCCAGACCACGTGTGACCCAGTACACCAGGGA
>NW_023250403.1:0-1495 GCF_002007445.2 Ailuropoda melanoleuca
TAAAAGAGGGACTAGAAAACAGCAGCAGACGCCCCACTACACTTAACTAAGGACTGAAACTGGAGCCTCCCCCAGCACTTTCTACAATAGCTCCAACCAGAGGACAGAGGCAAACATAGTGGACACCAAACTACCCTGAAGTGTGAGACTTGGGCATGGAAGTGGCCCTGTCCCCTGCACTGAGCAGGCTGACTGCATCTGGCTATGACAGGCAGTAGTCTCAGCAGTAACAATGGCCAGACCTTCCTTTTATTCAGTTTCCACCTGAGTTCCTAAATAGAGTACAGATATCTGCAAGTGGCTAAAGTCATGAATAAGGCAAAGCACATTCCATGAACTTTAAGGAATGACTAGGGGCTGTGAATGGCAGAGGACTACCTCCATCATAGTTTTCTCACCCCCAGAAAATGCTTTCATCAATCAGGCAGTTAACTTTGGTGCTGGCCCAGGTGTACCCAGGTCCTCAGGCCTCCTGCCCTGCCCATCTCCCCAGAGGAGAGGAAGGGAGGTGTCAGCTAGTGCATCCCTTGTGCAGTTACTGGTGTTGGGGATGAGCTGGTTAACACCCACAGATACTGGGGAGAACCCCCACCCATTGAGCAATTCCCCTGCTCAGATCTAGGCACTGTTCAGAACATGGGGGGCTGGACCAGAAAGGAAGTGGGGGCTGGGTAATGAAGTGTTCCTGGTGATCTCTGCAGGAGCACTCCCCTGGGACACGGGACAGTTGTCTCTATGCATTGAAGTGGGCAGAAGGTTGATACCTGCCCTGATATGAAACAAAAGCCAAATGCCCACTGCCAGCCAGTCCGGTGTTCTGAGGTTCATTCAGCACCCCCAGGAGACCACCCTTGATCCTCACCTTATGCCAGGGCTGACTGGGCTCCCTTCAGTGGGACACACCCTACCTGACAAGTTGGGCAGCACAGGCATGGGGAGCCTGGTGCTCCTACAGGAAAGAGAGAGAAGGAATGGTGATGACCCCATCCCCACCATCCCCTTGTCCCGGGAACCCACCAAGACTATGTGCCAGCCCCTTGTCCAGCAGCTCCTATAATTCCATGGCAGCAGCCTTGGGCTCCAAGCCCGTCTGCACTCAACTCCCCAGCATGTTGTTCTCCTTACACAAGCCAAGCCCCTCCAGGCCACAGGCCTAGCTGTGCTGGACCTGGGCAGGGCAGCTCAGAGGCCCAGTCTGGGGAGCTGCTGGACCTGGTTCCTGCTGGAGGGGCTCCGGGCACGCATGGTGGGTTCTCAGGAGCCTCTCAGACTCCCAGGGCTTATGGTCCTATGGCCCCTTCTGCTCTTCTCCAACTCCAGAGCTCATGCTCAGCTGGGACCTGCTGTGCTGATCCCAGCAGGGCTGTTGGGCTTGCATGTGGGAGTGAGGCACCTGTAGCTCTCTTTCTAAGTGCATCTCTCTCATTTGTTCCCTGGGTAGGAATTCTAGGTGTCTTGGCTGCTTCCTGCCAGACCCTTCCCCATTCCCACAGTG
>NW_023250404.1:0-1080 GCF_002007445.2 Ailuropoda melanoleuca
GAAAAGAATGAAAAAGGGTCTAATTCTTCCTATCCCTTGTTTGAAACACCGAAAGTATTATATCCTTATAAGCACTCTGAAATTATCCATTAGCAAGAAGATAATTTCTTATCTAAGGATGTTTTTGCAAAATATACGTGATCTCTCTGGATAGTGTTAACCTTCAAAATAAGGGATTTTTACCAACAAAAATGGGCTTATTGGGGAATAACAGAATTGCAGTCAAGACATGCAAGTTTGACCAAACCATAGGCAAGTCCTACAAACAAAGGAGAGGAACATTATTTTGTAGAGGAGAATGAGGAAGTTGGGAGGAGTTGTTTTGAATGAAGGGCCCTTTGAGAATAGCAAGAGTTCAGGGTGGTAATATTTTTCATTGGCTGAGTTACAGGGGTAGTTGATTTCTTGTAAAAGATTCCATGTACATCTTTTCCTGTTGGGGCCTATAATCAATCATCCTTTTGTGTTGAAGAGTCTTCTGTTAGGGTCTGTAATTGACAGTTCTTCCTATAACTGATGTTGAGTGGTAAGATTTCTTCTTTTAGCTTCCCACTTATTTTACTGAGGTTTTCCTTTATTAATTTTCACATTAATTTAAACCTTGAATTTTATGGAATTATGGGAAATATTAGGTTAGTGGAGAGCTAAATACAGAAGCTCTCTACTAACCTAACAAACATACTAACTAAGAAAGAAACTGAAATGTGAATGGCTTCCTCTGTGCCAACCTGAACCACATACAGTTGGCATTGATCACTCTAAACCAAAACAGCTTGAAGGAAATAGGACTTCAAAGATCCTCATCTGGTGGGATCAGAAAATTTAGAGCCTCATGTAGAGTTTGTGAATTCTTTGTACTTACATTCCTTGTTTATACTGAGGGAATTTTGATGCAGGTATGATCTATTATTTGTGTAAGTCTGCTTTGATAATTCAACATTGTGTCTTTTCAATTTCAACCAATAAATACTAATTTTATTCCAAGGTACAATAAGTAAGTCTTTTAAATTGTCAAAAAAAAATACTCTAGATGCTTAAAAAGGTATAGTCCTCTTCTTTGATAAAGCAGGAAAAAACGAC
>NW_023250405.1:0-1598 GCF_002007445.2 Ailuropoda melanoleuca
AACACAGGTTCACGCATCTGTGCCTGTGCTGTTTCTGCCCTGCGGACTCTGTAACACCTCCAAGTAAGAGGTGAACACTCATCACACTCACACGAGACAGGTGGGACCCAGTGGCTTTACAAAATAGACTGCTTTAATGCAATTCTAAACCAAAAATCCAACTAAACAACCAAAATAAAACAATGGGGAAAAAAAAGAAACAAAAGATAGATGAAAAGGAACCAAAACACCCCCCCCCAATATTTTTGCAGTTTGAATTGATTTAACTAATTACCTTAGTGTAATATGAATACAGTGTTTCTAGTTGAATACAATTGGAATTTTCAGCAAGTGACCAAGTTCACCGTTCTAGACCCACTTTATTTTTTCCTTTTTTTCCCACTGGCACACGCATTTATGTCTTTAACGTTGGTAGTATACTACTCATTCATTATACTAGCCATTTATTTGGTGGAAATTTATCTGTATGTCTAGACCAGTGGTTCTCAATCAGGAGGAATCCCCCACCCTCCAAGGGACATTTGACCATGTCTGAAGACATTTTTGGTGGCCATAGCTGGGGGGGGGTCACTCGGTAGGCTCAGGTGAGGGATAATGCTAAATAGCTTATATGCATGGGACAGCCGCTCCCGCAAGGAATTATGAGTCTACAAAGTCAATAGTGCTGAGATTGAGAAACTCTGGCCTAGAATGATCATGGTCATTAGTAATTGGTTGAAGGCTTGCGATTAGCAATATATAGCCTGGGCTCACAATCAACAGGACAAAATTCAGTGCTATTCTAATTTATAAACTCCCGGTTTCTCCACTTTCATTAGACTGCAAACTTTAAGTGGGAAAAACTACCTTTTAGTCCACAGTGTCCTAAAGAAAGGTAGATTGCATTCAGTGAGTGATTAACGTCACTGTTGACTTAAGTTGTCTTTTACCAATCATTTTGAAATCTAGTCCTCGTCATGGAACCCCTAAGATCTTCCACCATTTTTCTCTATTAAAAAAAAAAATCCATTTCAGCATCTTGTGGCTGGAAATTCCTGAGCTCAAGGTGAGGCTCTCGAATTACCAACGCCTCTTTACTTCTGGCTCATACATGTGGTCAGAGACGATCTATGATTACACAGGTGCAAGCATCACTAAGGGATTAGTGGATTGCCATCTGCTTAATTGGATGGGCACCCTCAGAGGGAGAGGTGACCATTACCTGAGCATATGACACTGGCGTCTTCTCCAGGACCGCAGTTATGGAGGGTCCAGTCAGTATGAGGACACTGTCCCAGGAAACTCTCTCTTCCTGTACAGTCTACATCATCCAACAGAAACTTGCCCTCTCCTTGGCCAAACTGAGCCTCAACCGGGGCTGCGAGGGCATGGCCACAGTGCAGCTGCCGGCACACCACATCAGCTTTGTTCATGTCCCAGTGGTCATCGCACACCCTGCCCCACTGACCATGGTAGAAAACTTCCACGCATCCGGAACATCTNGGATGGGCACCCTCAGAGGGAGAGGTGACCATTACCTGAGCATATGACACTGGCGTCTTCTCCAGGACCGCAGTTATGGAGGGTCCAGTCAGTATGAGGACACTGTCCCAGGAAAC
>NW_023250406.1:0-563 GCF_002007445.2 Ailuropoda melanoleuca
ACTGAATCCAACCTGATTAATATAAATAATGACTGGACACAGTAAGCCAAAAGTGATCTCTTCTCAATAGACTGTGAGGGGGTAAACTACAGTTTTCAGAATATTTTCACGTTTGCTTCTTTCTATCCCTTCAGCGATGGAACAGGATTAAAAGTTTGATCATTAATAATCGTATGTTTGGTACTACCTTGCATAGGTTACCTGACTCAATGGAGTAACAGGAAGAAAACTGACTAAGCATTACATCAGGGCTCATGATTGCTTACAGTGTGCTCGGACAGATCACGCGCCGTAGCGTCAGCAGCTCCTGAAATGGGGGTGCAACGCCTTAGGGATTCTGAAATCAAGGGGATCCAGTGTATGAGAAGAGAGACAGGCAAGGAGGGGCATGTAAGATAATCAAATATGACTTTATAAAGAGAGCAGTTTTCTGTGACCACACAGAAGCGGAGAGTGGGGAATCCAGGCGACCATTNTGACCATTGGGGTGATGTCGAAATAGTAGCAGTGAGTGGTGAAGGATGTCAGTGAAAGCAGCATTGCTTGGATCTGGAAACCATTAC
>NW_023250407.1:0-612 GCF_002007445.2 Ailuropoda melanoleuca
ACTCCCCCTGCTTGTGTTCCCTCTCTCACTGGCTGTCTCTCTCTCTCTGTCAAATTAATAAATAAAATCTTAAAAAAAAAAAAGAACTTGGGTCATGGATGGGGACCCTAAATTAGCCTTGTGACTTGGCTCCAGTCCCTCTCAGTTGTGATCTGGGTCCATTTATGCTTGCCAAATGACGTTAGGAGCCGTACCTATCCACACAACCAGGAATACTACTGCTGTCTTTGGACCCTGAATTGATCCCTTGTCCTAGTGTCAGCTCTACTGACCAAGGTCCTGGAGTCATGTCCTTTCTGACCGGGGTCAGGACAAGGTTGATTGCCTCAGTAACAGGATTGTGTACCATAGACTCCAATGCAGACCCAGCAGCAGCCAGGTCTGGCCTCAATCCCACTTGACTATGTTTCCAGAGGTAAAATCCATCAGTCCAGGGACCTGNTGACATGAGACCGTTTTTATCCACAGAAACTGTCTATACAGTCTGAAAGAGATGTTTGTTCCTTCAGTTACAGAGACACCAATGACACGGTCAGCAGACCATTAAGTAGCCTACGTTGAGCTGACAGATGGACTTTTCTGTACTGATGTGACACTAAAGACTGGAAGAGT
>NW_023250408.1:0-1296 GCF_002007445.2 Ailuropoda melanoleuca
AGCTGCCAATTAAAATAGGCACTTCTACCACCTTCCCATATAATTAATATTATTTACAATTCCCTAAGCACTGTTCTAAAATTTTTTTTTAAAGATTTTATTTTTAAGTCATCTCCATACCCAACATGGAGCTCAAACTCACAATCCTGGGATCAAGAGTCAAAAGCTCCCCCAACCGAGCCAGCCAGGCACCCCTAAACATTTTTATATTAATTTAATCTTCAAAGTAACCCTCTATAGGAGATACTGTTATCATTTCTATTTCACACATGAAAAAACTAAGGCATTAAAAAGTTAAATAATCTAAGATTACACAGTGACAGGGGTATGACTAAACCCAGGTAGTCCAAAGTTTCTAAGCCTAAGCTATACACCACACTTGCTGGCTGACTTGGTGAAATATAAAGTAACCTCTGAAACCTGTCTGTCCACTCAGATCACTGCAATACTGGTAACACCAGAATCCCATCTGTTAAACCTGACTTTTTATGTTTTTGAGTCATGGATGTCTTCTAAAAAAGGCAGCAAACAGAAAGCTTCCTTTTATAAACTGTCACAATAGCAGTGTAGGAAAAAAATTTCAATAACATAGGGCAATTAAAAATAAACAGACTCCTGAAACTCATACATCTTTAAAGAACAATATAAAATATGAATTTGCACCTTAAAAATTGACAACTAGGGCGCCTGGATGGCTCAGCTGGTTAAGCGACTGCCTTCGCTCAGGTCATGATCCTGGAGTCTCAGGATGGAGCTGCACCGGGCTGCCTAATCAGCAGGGAGTCTGCTTTTCCCTCTGATCCCCCCGCCACTTGTGTTCTCTCTCAAATAAATAAATAAAAATCTTAAAAAAAAAATTGACAACCAAAGAAAATATTCAGTAAGAACAGAATAATACAACGCCTAAAAAGGGGATTCCTTTATAACTTCATCAAGGCTAATAAAAGCACAAAATAGAAAAAGCTGAAACCCATACCATGTCACTTAAATCTAGGTGCTAGGTCCACATCTTTTAGCTAAAGTGCTTCTCTTTATCGTTTTGGGTTTTTTTTTCCGGATNGCATACCATGTCACTTAAATCTAGGTGCTAGGTCCACATCTTTTAGCTAAAGTGCTTCTCTTTATCATTTTGGGTTTTTTTTTCCAGATTGCCCAAAACCACAAAGCTTTGTTACGGGAGGTCCAAATAAGCCTATTCTAATATAAATAAGACTCATATCGAAATATGGTTAACTTGAAAAGCAAGGGTTTGGACAAAATCAGACACATTACTCAAAAATTACAACAGGTAAATAC
>NW_023250409.1:0-820 GCF_002007445.2 Ailuropoda melanoleuca
ATTATAAATGCTGCCGTGAATGAAGAGAGAAGAGCGGCAACACAAATATCACATATTTGTGAAAAAAAAAAAAAAGAAAAAAGGCAAGTCTAAGGTGTGTGTGGCCTAGAAATTCCACGGATCCATAAAGAATACTAGAGAACTCCAAAAGCAGTCAGAAATCACTATTACAGGTATTACAGGCCAAAGGAAGTTTTCTCGTAGGGAAGAGAAATCAAGCTGAAAGTGAGAAGGACGTTCAGAAAGGCACAGAGGGCTAAGAGTAACCTTCCAGGCAGGTGTAAGTGCCACAATGGTCCCAAGAAAGCTTGAGTCCTGCATGGAAATTTACATTCAAGGTTCATTGTAGATAGTGTTTAAGCTTTCAGGCTCTGATGACAGACTGCCATGTTTCAAACACTAGTTCTACTGGTTCTGTGGTCTTGAATTTGCCCATGCCTCAGTTTACTCATCAGGAAAAAAATGAGAAAATAGTAGTACTTAGAATAAATGGATTAGAGACGAGGATTGAATGAGATAATAATCACTTGATTGACGCTAGCTACTCTTACTTCAGGTTGAAGTTATATGTAGAAAATCAGTAAAAGTTGGGTAGATAACGCTAGGTCCACAGTCATATTGTGAGCTGTTAATATCTGGCTAAAGAATTGGTATTTTATCTCTGTTTTTTTGGTGTTTGACATATTCTGTATTGCTAAACAGTGGATATTAATAACGTCACTACAGAAACTTCTTGTTACAAAGACTGTTGTAACGGTGACATTCCAGATCAATACATTTTCTTCACTTACACAGGTATAGTTATTTCAAGAATTAAATC
>NW_023250410.1:0-165 GCF_002007445.2 Ailuropoda melanoleuca
ACCCCGATTCCACATTGTGTGTAGGGGCCTGGGGAGGTTCCAGCCCTTAGAACCAAGAAACAAAGTGTGAGAGGGAAGCCCTTAAAGTCACGACGGCCTTATGGAAGGTGGAAGAGGAATCAAGGTGCTTTGGTACCGTGAGTGAAACACGACGAACACAGCACT
>NW_023250410.1:388-580 GCF_002007445.2 Ailuropoda melanoleuca
CATAGTGGTCTCTGAGACACCACACAGTCCAGGGAAATATCAACGATCATCATCTCTAGTGAGTAAGTGAGCATGATTGAAAAGGGTCAGGATTTTCGAGGACTCAGCGCCCTTCTCATTAGTAATTAAGCAGAGCGTCCAGGGAAACACCTCCAGCGAAACGCAGCATTTTCACTGGGGACCCCGATTCCA
>NW_023250411.1:0-758 GCF_002007445.2 Ailuropoda melanoleuca
TGTTTTTGTTTCCTTGCTCTACAACAGGTCATTGCTTGGATATAGGACAATTTATTGGTTCGACTGCTGCCCGTATTTGGTTATTATAAATAACATTCTTATACATGTTTCTGGGCGGAGCATATGCGCTTAATTTACTTGGCTTTATACTTAGTAATGGAATCACTGGGTGATAGACAGTTGGCTTTAGTAGATAACGGCCACACTGTTTTCCAAAATGGTGGCGCCATTTTACCCTCCTACCAACAATGTTTGAGAGTGCCAGTTGCTCCGTGTCCTTGCTAATCTGAATTTCATCTGTCTTTTATTTATGGTCTGTGGGGGTCCATCCTCCTGGTGTTTGCCCCATCCTCTCTCCCACCTCCAAAGAAGATGCTTGTGCTGCTGGTTCCTGAAATATTTGAGACATCTATGGTGTGGATTGGGCTTTCCTTGCTGCCGTCGAAGGATCTAGGTTTTGATATCTGTTCCTTTCTTCCTATGATTTACAAAATGTTGTTGCTATTATTTCCTCATCTTTGTGGGTTTACGAATTTTTTAAAAAAATCTGTTTATTGTCGTTTTGCTGGCCTTTCTGGGGTTTTCACAAGGTTTCAGCAGAAGTAGCGTGTTTTTAGTGCCCCGCCTTCATTTGGGCCATGCCTTATTAACAATATTATTCTGGTGCTTACCTCAGATAGGCACTTAATAAATGTTTGTTGAGGGGCGCCTGGGTGGCACAGCGGTTAAGCGTCTGCCTTCGGCTCAGGGCGTGATCC
>NW_023250411.1:833-1297 GCF_002007445.2 Ailuropoda melanoleuca
TGTGTTCCCTCTCTCGCTGGCTGTCTCTATCTCTGTCAAATAAAGAGCCCCCCTGACAGGGGCTCCATCCCAGGACGCTGAGATCATGACCTGAGCTGAAGGCCAAGGCTTAACCGACTGAGCCACCCAAGCACCCCCACTGTTAACATTTTGAAATATTTTTCTTATAATATATGTAATACATTAAATTACTTCCCAAGGTCCTTTAATGATTGGTTGGGATATTTCCATACCTCATAGAATAATTGGTAAGGCACAAACTCAAATCATACTAACTGGTTTATTAGAGAAACTGCCTTTGCCAACACTAATACCCAGCGCCTCAATGCAAATGATAGCAGAAACGATCTTCTCTACAGCTAGGACATGGGCTGGATCAGAATTGTCATTTCAATTCAAATAATCCATTAACCCCACTCTTACCCAGTCTCCTTATAATTTATGCAGATGTCACCAGGCTGGCC
>NW_023250412.1:0-1394 GCF_002007445.2 Ailuropoda melanoleuca
TTCCAGGTTGCTTAATTTGTTGGCATATAATTGTTGATAATAGTTTCTATTGATTGTTTCTATTTCCTTGGATGTTGGTCATGTTTTCTCCCCTTTCATTCATAATTTTATTAATTTGGGTCCTTTCTCTATTCTTTTGAATAAGTCTGGCCAGTGGCTTATCAATCTTATTCTTTCAAAGAACCAGCTTCTAGTTCTGTTCATCTGCTCTACTGTGCTTCTGATTTTTAATTCATTGATTTCTGCTCTAATCTTGATCACCTGCTTTCTCATGCATGCGTTAGGCCTGTTCTTCTGTTCCAGCTCCAGCCTCTTGAGGTGAGAATATAAAAACTGCATTTTAGATTTTTCTATTCTTTTGAGTGAGGTAGCATTGTATTTAAGGTATGGACAACAAAAATGTTGCATGTCGGGGGAAATTTTGTGAAGGGGAAATTTGAGGTATGGGTTCTTTCATCCATTGAGGTAATCATTGGTGTTTNGTTTAATTACCTGGTTTATCCAATCATTCTTAAGCAGGATGTTTCTCAGTTTCCAAGTGTTTGAGTTTCTTCCAAATTTTTCCTTGTGATTGAGTTCCAGTTTCAAAGAATTGTGGTTGAAAATATTCAGGGAATTATCTCAGTCTTTTGGTATCAGTTGAGACCTGTTTTGTGATCCAGTATATGGTCTATTCTGGAGAAAATTCCATGTGCATTGAAAAAGAATGAGTATTCTGTTGTTCTGGGGTGTAGTGTTCTGTATATATTAATGAGGTCCATCTGGTCCAGTATGTCATTCAAAGCTCTTGTTTCTTTGTTGATTTTCTGCTTAGGTGATCTATCTATTGTTGAGATTGTAGTTTTGAGGCCCCCTACTATTAATGTATTATTATCTATATGTCTCTTTATTCTGGTTAAGAGTTGTCTTGTGTATATAGCTGCTCCCCTGTTGGGGGCATAGATATTTATAATTGTTAGATCCTTTTGTTGGATACACCCTTTAAGAATAATATAGTGTCCTTCTGGATCTTTAACTACAGTCTTTCATTTAAAATCTAATGTGTCTGATATGAGAATTGGTACCCCAGCTTTCTTTTGAGGTCCATTGGCATGAAAAATGGTTCTCCATCCCTTCACTTTCAGTCTGGATGTATCTTTAGGTTCAAAATGAGTCTCTTGTAGACAGCATATGGATTGGTCATGTCTTTTTATCCAATCTGCAACCCTGTGGCATTTTATGGGAGCATTTAGGCCATTCATATTGAGAGTGATTATTGAGAGATATGATTTTAATGATGTCATGTTGCCTGTGAAGTCTTTGTTTCTATAGATTGTAAATTTCTGTTCTGTATCACTCTTGGGGCCTTTTTACTTTTATAGAACCCCCCTTAATATCTCATGTAGGGCTGGTTT
>NW_023250412.1:1430-1596 GCF_002007445.2 Ailuropoda melanoleuca
AGTTTCTGCTGGTCTTGGAAGGTCCTTTTCTCTCCATCCATTCTGAATGACAGCCTTGCTGGATAAAGGAGCCTAGGTGAGGATTCTTTTCCCCCTGGCTGCTTTCAAGATTTTATCCTTGGATCTAAGATTTGCTAATTGTATTATTATGTGACATGGTGTTGGT
>NW_023250413.1:0-171 GCF_002007445.2 Ailuropoda melanoleuca
ACTGACCCTGGAGTTCTCACTCTGATTCCACTGCCTAAAACCTGCTAAAGGTGTGCATTTTATTTTTTTTTAATTTATTTTTATTTTTTTTAAAAAGATTTTATTTATTTATTCGACAGAGATAGAGACAGCCAGCGAGAAAGGGAACACAAGCAGGGGGAGTGGGAGAGG
>NW_023250413.1:8448-9351 GCF_002007445.2 Ailuropoda melanoleuca
AGAATATTCCCACAGCACACAAACATGCACTCACTTCCTACTCAAGGACAACCTTCTAGACCTCCCTCTTTTTCCAGTACTGTTCTCTTTCTCTTTTTTTCCTTAATAGGAAAATCTCTCCAAAGAGCAACCTTCCTGCTGACCACCCATCCCCAGCTCCCATTTCCCCTCACCTCTCTGCGGCATTGAAAGAGTTCTGGTGGAGACACCGCTACTCTCCCGGCTAGCACCTGCAGCTGACGTGGCTGGGTCCACACTCCCCCCTCGGGTTCCCTCCCTTGGCTTCCAGGACCCTACAGCCTGTAGCATTTCCTCTCGGCTCACCTCCTGGTCCCTCTTCCTGTCTCCTTCCCTGGGTCAACCTCGCCTTCTCAACCTAGCCAACCAGCATTTGAAGCACTCCAGGGCTGAGACCACACACTGCTTCCCATCCTCTCCATTGGTGCTTGCTCTCAGTCAAATCACCTGTTTCTACGTGTACTGGTCCGCTAGTGCTGCCATAACAAAAATATCAGACTGGGGCCTTAGACAACAGAACTTCATTTCTCACGGTGCTAGAGGCTGGAAGTCCAAGATCAAGGTGCCAGCAGATTCGGTTCCTGGCGAGGCATGCTTTCTGGTTATGTTTCTATATGGTAGAGAGAGAGCGAGCTCATTTCTCTGGTGTCTCTCTTATAAGGACACTGATCCTCTCATGAGGGTTTCTCTTTCATGACCTCATATAAACCTAATTGCCCCTCCACCCTCAACGGGCCTACCTGCTGATACCATCACATTGGGGATGAGGGCTTCAGCATAAGAATTTGGAGCAGGGTGAGAAGGCGGTGGGGCAGTGGGTGGGGACGAACACAGGTATTCCGTCCACAGCAAAGTCATACAGCTAGAAACTGACCCTGGAGTTCT
>NW_023250414.1:0-6218 GCF_002007445.2 Ailuropoda melanoleuca
ACTGTGAATGTCCCTAAGATAATAATTTGCCTGTGTCTGAAAGACATGATGTATTGATGTTTCCCTCAAAGATTTAAAACATCCTGCTGTGCCCCTGTGAGTTCCTCTGGGGGCCCCTGGCATATAGTGTAGGAAATGCGACCTTCACAGGCTATGAGAAGTTTTATGTCAACCTTAACCTGTGTTCTCAGAGCAAACAGCATTCAGGGCAGGCACCGGCGCAGTCCAGATCTTTTCTAGAATCCGCTTCTCCCCCACTCTATGGCCCCATTGCCAAAGTCATTTCCACCACAGGCACATCTTGTTTGACTGTGCCCAGCTTACGACGCTTCCCAGACACTGCATTTTTGACAAATGGAAGGCAAGCCCGCACAAACAAGTCTATCAGCTCCGTTTTTTCCAAATGCATTCGCTCACATCATGTCTCTGGGTCACATTCTGGCAATTCTCACAATACTTCGAATGTTTTCATTATTATATTTCTTATGGTGATCTGTGATCAGTGATTATAGCTCACTGAAAGCTCAGATGATGGCTAGCATTCTTTACATTTTTTATCAATAAAGAATTTTTCAATTAAGGCATATACTTTTTTTTAGACATAATACCGTTGTACACTTTAATAGACAACTGTAGAGTGTAAATGTAACTTTTACATGCACTGGGAAACCAAAAATTTCATTCAACTCACTTTATTGCCGTGTTTGATTAATTGCAGGGGTCTGGAACCAAGCCCGCAATGTCTTGAGAGTTTACCTGCATACGCTTCGCACACCCATGAGCCTCCGGTGGGTTTCGGTTAGTCCTATTGGAACAGAAGCCAAACTGGCCTCTACTTGAGATCCCCCATCAACTGACCGTGGCTTCCCTGTTTCTCCCCCTCGTCGTTGAAACTCCCCCGAGACGCCGTCAGCCCGGCCCTGGGAGTCCTTCTCAGCCCTTCCTTCCACCTTTCCCCTCTGGGGTTTTTGGCTCTTTCTGATTGTGTGATGCTACCTGTCGTCCTACTACCCATCCACCCTCCTTGTTCCCTTGATGATGAAGACCCACTGTGTCCACGCGGCCCCCTGAGTAAACTCTGGATGCCGCTCACTCCAAGCCCCGGAGCCCGTGAGCATGGAGTTTGTTGCCAGACTGCCTGTGAGTTAATGTTGTCTGTCCAGGTATTAGCAGCGCAGTCTTGAGTTCCTGAACTTCCTAGATCGTTGCTTCCTTAGCTGCAAGTGGGCAGAATGTTCCCTGCCTCCGAGGAGGGTAAACAGTTCCTTACTGGAAACCGCTTCGGTCAGTGTCTGACGCGGAGGCATTAGGGATCGCAGCTCCGCTACTGGTGTTGGTGTTTTCGTTATTTTCCTGACAGGTTATCCCATTGAACTATGTTTGTTTTTCTCTATCGACAGTGAAAGATGGCCTCAAAGGCAGGTGCCACCCACAGCGTTTCAAATTCTGAAATTGAGCTTAACTGAAAAAACAACACACTTTCATGGATTATTGTAAAATAGCCATGCAAACACATGATTATAGAATCAGGATTCTTAGATTTTTATGTAAATGAAGTTCTCTAAACTGAATTCTCCCATATGTGTGCCAAAACTTTCACAGGACAATGATAATCAATTTGGAAGCTTTCTAAAATAGTCCTCTAAAGTAGTCCTTTTTTTTTTTTTTTAGGATTTAAGTAATTAATTAATTTATTTATTTGAGACAAAGAGAGAGCATAAGCAGGAGAAGGGGCAGAAGGAGAGGGAGGAGCAGACTCCCTGACACAGGACTCGATCCCAGGACCCTGAGATTATGACCCAAGCCGAAGGCAGACGCTTAACCGACTGAGCCACCCAGAAGCCCCCTCTAAAGTATTTCTGAAATACTTTCCAAATACTTCTCTAAAATAGTTGCTAAAATAGTCCACCATTCTCTTAAAGAGAGGCTACCAAATATAAATTAAACTCGTTTGACTCACTGTCACTAATACAGACGTCCCTCACCATGCAGTAATTGTATTTTGTGACCTCCGCACCTCTGTCTTCTCTGTCATTTTTCTTCTGATTGCATCTTCCTGGAACTATTTCTCCCCTTAAGTCAGAGGGAGAAGATCTAGATAGAGGCTCTCCACTGGAGAGACTCATCTTCCAAGTAAAAGTCTTGTTCACCCACACAGTATTGTCATGAGGGCCTGAGAAAACTCATAATTGGGCTTAGTGAAGAACGGAAACTTCAGTTGAGAGCAATGAGGTCACACATGACAGGTGAAACAATAAAGGGCTAGTTAGAGAGTAGGGGATTTGAGATCACTTTTTCAAGTTATCACAGAAAATTTTAGCTTTTTTCCCCCTGGTTTGGAACAGTATTCTGAAGATTTGATATTGCCACGATGTGAACCATGTAATTCCTTATATTCACAGTATGGTGTCAAAACGGCGAGGCTGGGGCCACTTGCCCCTGAGCACTGTTACTGCTCCGTTTCATTATTCGTTTGCTTATGTTTCCAAATTCCATTTGAAGAAAGGGTTCAGAGCCCTCTACCTCCAAAATATGAAGCATTGGTGTAAAATTACGGGGTGGAAATCATGTCTTCGGTCTTGTACAGGGGATTCAAAAAGCGAACTACAGCAAGAGCCACATAGTATGGTTCTGTGCGTCAGGAAGTTGCACGTTCACAATGCATACTCATTCTGTGGGGGGCCTTCTCGCGCGCCTTCTGCAGCCGTGCATGCGGAAGAGATGATAAATAGCACCGATCATTTCCCCGTTAAGATGGCTGTATGACACATCAGTTGACATCACCACCTTCACTAGATGCTTAAGAGCAGTTCACCTATAGCAAAAACATAAGCCATGTTCTTGGACATTGTGTCCACAGTAGGTTGTCATCGCTGTATTTCAAGAGCCACCTGTGATGGTTAATTTTATGTGTCATCTTGGCGAGGCTATGATACACAGTTGTTTGTCTAGGTGTCACTGTGAAAGAATTTTTTTTTTAGAAGCAATTAACATTTAATTCAGCAGAGTTTGAGTAAGGCAGATTATCCTCCATAACGTGCGTGGGCCTATTCCAAACAGTTGAAGGCTTTAGGAGAAAAGACTGAGGTCCTCAGAAAAGCAAGGAATTCTGTCTTAGACTGCCTTTGGATTCAAGACTGCAATGTCAACTTTTCTCTGGATCTCCAGCCTGCTAGCATGCCCTGCGTATTTCAGATGGACAAGCCTGATGATCGTGTGAGACAATTCCTTAAAATAAGTAAAGTCATAGATAGATACATAAATACCTGGATTCTCTATTGGTTCTATTTCTCTGGAAGGGCCTGACTATGCAGACTAATACACAACCAAATTTAGCCAATAGTTGCTTCCAATCTGGCTTCTCCCTCTGATTAAGTGTAGATCTGCCTTCACAAATACAGATGCCTATAAACTGGTGTGTTGCAAATAGCTAGAAGACCAGCAAGTCTTCACTATCTGACCTTTAGCCATCCCCCCTGCTGGGTACACGTCATTCCAAAATTATAGTGTATTACTTCAAGTGAATAAAAATAAATCAGAACAGTAACACTACACCTGCAAGACCCTCTGGAATACTTAAGGATAATAACGCATCCTAGTTCAAAGAGAAAAGCTTATCTAATTTACAATGGTAATGCCACTCCTATCAGAGATATAATGAAAAGGTTAATGGGCATTTTAATGTTCCATGAAGGGAAAACCAGATCCTGCTACACCAGATCTACTGTGGTCACTTGAAGAAGTTTCTACTAAAAACACAGGTATTAGGGGCTGAATTGTGTTACCCCCAAATTTATATGTTGAAACATACACCTAGTACCTGACTTTACTTAGAGATAGGGCCTTTAAAGAAGTGATTAAGTTAAAATGAGGCTGTTAAGGTAGGCCTTAATCCAACATGACTTATAAGATGATGAAATTTGGAAGGGGCGCCTGGGTGGCGCAGTCGTTAAGCGTCTGCCTTCAGCTTAGGGCGTGATCGAGTCCCACGTCAGGCTCCTCTGCTATGAGCCTGCTTCTCCCTCTCCCACTCCCCCTGCTTGTGTTCCCTCTCTTGTTGGCTATCTCTATCTCTGTTAAATAAATAAATAAAAAATCTTTAAAAAAAAAAAAAAGAAGATGAAATTTGGGCACACAGAGGTGCACACACCCAGAGAAGACACCATCTAAGAACATGACAAGAAGACTGTCTGCAAGTCAAGGAAAAAATCCTCTGAAGAAACCAAACCTCCCGACATCTCCACCTCAGACTTCTAGTCTCTAGAACAGGAAGAAAATAAAGTTTTGTTTAAGCCAGCCAGTGTGTGGTATTTTGTTATGGTAGCCCTAGCAAGCTAAGGCAACAGGAAATCAAATGTCTTATTTAAAACTCTAGGGACACCTGGGCGGCTCAGTCAGTTAAGCATCTGCCTTCAGCTCAGGTCATGATCCCAGGGTCCTGGGATAGAGTCCTGCATTGGGCTCCTTGCTCAACAGGGAGCCTGCTTCTGCCTCTTCCCCTCCTCCTGCTCATGCCCGCACCCTTCCTTTCTCTGGCAAATAAATAAAATCTTTTTAAAAAAATAAAACAAAATAAAACTCTACTTCTGTAGAGNACAGGGAGCCTGCTTCTGCCTCTTCCCCTCCTCCTGCTCATGCCCGCACACTTCCTTTCTCTGGCAAATAAATAAAATCTTTTTAAAAAAATAAAACAAAATAAAACTCTACTTCTGTAGAGCAAGAAGCACTTCTCTTGCTTTTTTCCGCCCACAAGAGTTACAATGTCCTGCTAGAGTACTGACAATCTTTTCAAATGATGGAATATTTTGTTAGATAAACCTCAACTCTTCGTTCTTCGACTCTATTTTCTTAGAATAATGAGGAAGAGCAATGTGGAAAGAAGGCATAACGCCTTGTTCCAAAAAGTCTGAGGTCTCCTACAGAAATGTTGTACATGACCTACAGAAGCAAATTGACCAAAGGAAAGTAGAGATTATGTGGGAGGGGAAGGGGGATGAAAAGAGAAAGTAGAAGAAAGAAATTAAGATAAAGCGGGAGCAGAAGAGCGGTAACTCATATCCATTCTAAATCCAAACCCCTGTAAGCATTTGAAAAACTTGAAGTTGTTTTGTGTTGTGTCACATCAGCCATTGAGGCCATATTTCTTCTTCCCAAAATATAACCATCCATTGTGTTACAAATCTTCAAACTATGCAACTAAATGGTTGGGTGAATTTCATTTAATCATCTACGGGTTTATGCTGAAATTTACTTCAGGCAGATAAGTTAGAAGCATAAGGATACATCAAATTCTCCAATGACTTATGATGAATTCTTAGAGTGTGAAACCACTCCACTCTGTTGTTTGTAGATAAGGACTTTTCAAAGTGGTCGGTGCATTTGAGAAATAAAGCGAGTGGAAAATTTCTCTAAGTAGGACATATTTCTGATGACTAAGATTGGTACATTATGTGTACTCCAAACTAAGTCAGTAATGGATTGTTCCCAGATAAGCACAGAAAAATGAATTATATGTAGCTAGAGCTGAAATAGCAGACATAAATTAACTAATTTAGGTTGCCGTAGAACTGGACCAAAGAAACAACAAAACAACAATAAAAAACTCCCAGAAGAACCAAAAAACTCACTAGGATAGCATGACTTTCATCAAGAGATCATGATAAGATCATCAATAATTGCGGAAAATAACCCATTCCTAGTTTCTGTGGAACAGCAAACGGTGTAGAATCTGCATTTTATAATGTCATTTATCTTTCAAGTTTCTTTTTCACGATCCAAGTGAAAAATTGAGCACTCATTACGTGAGAGGAAAATCAAACCAGAGAATGTCATAAATTTCTGGAGAGCTATATTGAAAAACACATCTTGAAAGTGACACAGCTGTGATTGATGAGAAAAATCTCAAATTCACTTGCAAACTGTTTTCCATTAAAGATTTTTAAATCGTGTGATTTTGTTTTTAACAAAAGTGCTACTGTTTTTTAAAAGGTCTCAGAGAATAGGAGTTTAAACATCAACTTTTCAAATTCCAGAGAAGTTGAATTCAAACACTATTTTATCTGAACTTGAAATCAGCAAGGCATGTTTCAGGAGGCTCATGCATTTCTTTACTTTTTAAACTACCAGCATTTGCAAGTGCTAGAGCTTTTCAAAGTACATTTAAAATGATAAGATGGAAGTGAAAAAGCACAACCTTTGTCTTGTGAAAATGGCAATAA
>NW_023250415.1:0-350 GCF_002007445.2 Ailuropoda melanoleuca
CTCATTGGTAATAAAGCAGAGCGTCCAGGAAAACACCTCCAGCGATCAGCAGCCTTTTCACTGGGGACACCCAATTCCACATTGGGTGTAGGGGCCTGGGGAGGATCCAGCCCATAGAACCAAGAACCAAAGTGTGAGGGGAAAGCCCTTGAAATCACGACGGCCTTATGGAATTTGGAAAAGGAATCAAGGTGCTTTGGTACCGTGAGTGAAACACGACGAACACAGCACTGAGAAAGACAATTCGGCCAAAACCCGCTTCCAACGAAATGTTTGCTCCCTGGGGAAATCCTGTCAAAACTGCTGGCGGCAATGGAACGAAAAGGCCCAAAACATGTCCGTCAGAAACA
>NW_023250415.1:687-1116 GCF_002007445.2 Ailuropoda melanoleuca
CCCTTAGAACCAAGAAACAACGTGTGAGGGGAAAGCCCTTGAAGTCATGACAGCCTTATGGAAGGTGGAACAGGAATCAAGGTGCTTTGGTACCGTGAGTGAAACACGACGAACACAGCACTGAGAAAGACAATTCGGCCAAAACCCGCTTCCAACGAAATGCTTGCTCCCTGGGGAAATCCTGTCAAAACTGCTGGCGGCAATGGAATGAAAAGGCCCAAAACACGTCCGTCAGAAACAACACCGTACAGGGACCGTCTTAGCACTATCATCACCCTTCGTGAATAGGGAATCTTGAGGGAAAGTGGTCACGGAAGCCTGACGAGAGTGCCCCATAGTGGTCAATGAGACACCACACAATCCAGGGAAATATCATCGATCATCATCTCTCGTGATTAAGGGAGCATGAACGAAAACCTTCATGATTTT
>NW_023250415.1:1335-1521 GCF_002007445.2 Ailuropoda melanoleuca
CTTTTGTACCGTGAGTGAAACACGACGAACACCGCACTGAGAAAGACAATTCGGGCAAAACCCGCTTCCAACGAAATGCTTGCTCCCTGAGTAAATCCTGTCAAAACTGCTGGCAGAAATGGAATGAAAACGCCCAAAACACATCCATCAGAAATAACACCGTACAGGGACCGTGTTAGCACTATA
>NW_023250416.1:0-309 GCF_002007445.2 Ailuropoda melanoleuca
TGTGGCGTTTTATGGGAGCATTCAAGCCGTTCACGTTGAGACTGCATACTGAGAGAGATGATTTTAATGATGCCATGTTGCCATTAAAGTCTTTGTTTTTATCGGTTGTGACTTTCTGCTCTGTATCACTCTTGGGGCCTTTTTACCTTTATAGAACCCCCCTTAATATCTCCTGTAGGGCTGGTTTCATGGTTACAAAATTGGTTAATGTCTGGCGATTCTGGAACGTCTTTATTTCTCCATCAATTCTGAATGACAGCCTTGCTGGATAAAGGATCCTTGGCTGCATGTTTTTCTCTGAAAGAGCTT
>NW_023250416.1:426-815 GCF_002007445.2 Ailuropoda melanoleuca
TGGTCGCTTTCAATACTGTATCCTTGGATCTAATATTTGCGAATTGCACTATGACGTGATGTGGCATAGGTTTGTCGTGGTTGAGCTTGGGTGGGGTCCCCTCTGCCTCCTGGACACGAATGATTGTTTTCCTTGCTAGATTAGGGAAGTTTTCAGCTACAATTTGCTCAAATATCTCTTCTAGACCTCTGTCTTTCTCCACCCCCTCAGGGATGCCAATGATTCTGACATTGGATCGTTTCATAGAGTCAGTAATCTCCCGTAATCNTTGGGCGTGGTTTTTTTTTAAAGATTTTATTTATTTATTCGACAGAGATGGAGACAGCCAGCGAGAGAGGGAGCACAAGCAAGGGGAGTGGGAGAGGAAGAAGCAGGCTCATAGCGGAGGA
>NW_023250417.1:0-313 GCF_002007445.2 Ailuropoda melanoleuca
ACCTTTTCATTCATGCTCCCTTAATCACGAGAGATGATGATCGTTGGTATTTCCCTGGACTGTGTGGGGTCGCAGAGACCACTGTGGGTCACTCTCGTCAGGCTTCTGCGACCACTTTCCCTCATGTTTCCCTATTCACGAAGGGTGATGATAGTGCTAAGACGGTCCCTGTACGGTGTTGTCACTGACGGACGTGTTTTGGGCCTTTTCGTTCCATTGCCGCCAGCAGTTTAGACAGGATTTCCCAGGGAGCAAACATTTCATTGGAAGCGGGTTTTGGCCGAATTGTCTTTCTCAGTGCTGTGTTCGTCGT
>NW_023250417.1:373-807 GCF_002007445.2 Ailuropoda melanoleuca
CGTCGTGACTTCAAGGGCTTTCCCCTCACACTTTGTTTCTTGGTTCTAAGGGCTGGATCCTCCCCAGGCCCCTACACCCAATGTGGAATCGGGGTCCCCAGTGAAAAGTTTGCTGTTCGCTGGAGGTGTTTTCCTGGACGCTCTGCTTTATTACCAATGAGAATGGCGCTGAGTCCTCAAAAATCCTGAACCTTTTCATTCATGCTCCCTTACTCACGAGAGATGATGATCGTTGATATTTCCCTGGACTGTGTGGTGTCACAGAGACCACTATGGGGCACTAACGTCACGCTTCCGCGACCAATTTCCCTAATGTTTCCCTATTCACGAAGGGTGATGATAGTGTTAGGATGGTCCCTGTATGGTGTTGTCTCTGACGGACGTGTTTTGTGCCTTTTCGTTCCATTGCCGCCAGCAGTTTTGACAGGATTTCC
>NW_023250418.1:0-155 GCF_002007445.2 Ailuropoda melanoleuca
ACGATCATCATCTCTCGTGAGTAAGGGAGCATGAATGAAAAGGTTCAGGATTTTCAAGGACTCAGCGCCCGACTCATTGGTAATAAAGCAGAGCGTCCAAGAAAACACCTCCAGCGAACAGCAGCCTTTTCACTGGGTCCCCGATTCCACATTGG
>NW_023250418.1:467-568 GCF_002007445.2 Ailuropoda melanoleuca
TTCGTGAATTGGGAAACCTGAGGGAAAGTTGTCACGGAAACCTGACGAGAGTGCCCCATAGTGGTCTCTGAGACCCCACACAGTGCAGGGAAATATCAACG
>NW_023250419.1:0-2017 GCF_002007445.2 Ailuropoda melanoleuca
TGTAAATACAAGACCAAGCTGTCAGTCTTACCTGAAGGTGGCCACAAAGTTCACCGTGGGCCAGCCCATGACGAAGGACCTCCCGGCGTGGATGTTGGCATCCCCCACTTTGTCCATACAGTTAGCAGTCCACATGGTGTTCAGTGGTATTTTATTTTTTATCTTAAAATTTTTTTTGTACCTAGAAAGATACCCAAACAAGACTTCTGTTAGTTTGTTTCATAAATGTTATGGGAGCAGCTGTGCTCATAAGAGACCAGTTCTCACTGCTCCAGGGCAAAGCATGCCTCCTTCGGCTCTATTACCCTCTGTGCACAGCACAGCAAATGGTGACCCAGGACTCTACAAAGTGTGTGCTGAGCAAAGTCTGGCCTAGGAAGACCTGAAAACACTTCCTCGAATGGCAGCAAGTAGCCATTTTTCTGGATGTTGAGTGCAGAGTATAGACTATATATTTTAGAGCTTTTTAAGAAAACCACTAATTCATTTATTATTGTTAGATTTGTTACTTATTACATAAAATTTTTATGATTATAGTTAATTATTTGTTTATGACTTGCTTACTTCAAAAAGTATTTGAGTGGCAGAATAAAGGTACTTGATACACAATTTATAAAAATATTTATACAATTTTTTTCTTAAGAGAGACAACCCAGGGGTGCCTGGGTGGCTCAGTCAGTTAAGTGTCCAACTCTTGGTTTCAGCTCAGGTGGTGATCTCAGGGTCGTGGAATCCAGCCCTGTGGAAGGCTCCCCACTCAGTGGGGAGTCTGCTTCCCCTCTCCCTCAGCCCCTCTTCCCACTCATGCTCACTCTGTCTAAAATAAATAAAGAAATCTTTAAAAAAAAAAAAGAGAGAGAGAGAGAGAAAGAGAGACAAACCAAAAACAAAAAATAAATTTGGATCAGAAAGATTTAAAAGTTACTTTCAACCTTATTTAAAAATATATATATTTTCTAGCCTTTAAACCATAGACTATTTTCAATTTCCCTTCTTAAAATTTTATCCATACCATTTTCCCTTAGATTCTGGCTAAAACTGAAAAACATCCTACAGATTGAGACCAGTTTAAAAATCATCAATCCATCCATCAATCAATCCCAGATCAGTGGTCAGGTGGTCTTATATGTGAGTGAAGGATACTTCCCATTTCTCTGGGGAGTCAGAAGGTGATCAACTTTGTCAGTTCTGAAATTGCTTTTTGATAATTTCTACCTAATCTTCTTTAATCTCTAACATGAAAACCACCACATGGATTAATTTGTTAATTCACAACTTTAACTCTCAGGTGGGCTTGAGATTTACACAGTTACAAGCCCTGTGAGGGATGCCTAGGGAACTTGGACGCACCACTCTGGGACTCCTTACTATTCAGAAACACATGTGGAAACACTAAACTAAAGTGAGATCAAAGATACCTCACATGCACAAATCCCTATGAACCCGCCGATTCATGGAACAATTAAAGCTAAAACTCTCCAATGGGATTTATGAAATAAAAATATTTTACCAGAAGCCCACTTGAAGGATAATCTAGATTCAAAGCTTAGGACACAATGAATATAAGTTATCAGATAAAATCAGATTATCAGATAAAATCATTATCAGATATCAGATAAAATCATTTTTCTAGATAGTAACTCCACAGGCATTGTCAGGCTAAAAATATATGACCAATGGGAAAGATAGACATATATCTGTTTGTTTTTTAATTTTTTTTTCTGATGTAGGTATCTGTGTATACACAGACACCTAAGGTACTGTGTGGAAACTTCCACATACATTGACCTGGAAAAAGCCATTTCAATAATTCTCTCCTTAGCTCAAGAAAGCACCAAGAGTATCTACTCCAAACCAAGGAGTTATCCCAAACCTCAGAGCATGGTTTCTACCCGCCTATAACATTTGGAGCACTTACCATACGCCAAGCACTGTTCTAAAGATTGTATAAATATAAATAAAAAAAATTTAATCCTCAAACAACTACACTAGGTGGTCTCTATTAGCTCCATTTTAC
>NW_023250420.1:0-737 GCF_002007445.2 Ailuropoda melanoleuca
TTATATACTTAAAAAAATGGTTATCAGGTATATTACTAAATTATATTCATTCTTAATAATGGTGGCATTTTTGTGAAAAAAATCCTATTTAAAATATCCCCTTGATGTGAAACATATATTTTAAAATTGAATTAAATGTATTTTAGATAATTTATACATGAGTACATGCTGTATACTTAGAGAGTCAATTTTTCCTCCCCTGAATAAACATTTATAAATAAGCCATTGTAAGAAGGAAAGTAACCATTACATTTGAATTTATTAAGTAACTGGAGTTTGGTAAGTCTCTGCTTATTAGAGTGGTCCATTNGACTTCATATGACTATTGACGAAGTATCAACTGCGTATAACATTTTATAATTTTTTTACTTGCTTGCTCTTTTTAAATCTTCCTTCCCTACCTTGTTTTGCATAATTTGAATATTTTTAGTTATGCTTCTCAAAGGGTATACTGTGTTTGAAACCGTAGATCTCCGTCAGGGAGTTATATCCTCTTATGTTGTTTTTACTGTAACGGAGGAGAAAGCAAACTAGATGTCGTAACCTTGTGAGCACCTTAATTTATAACCCATTTGTATGCATCTCAGTAAAACCACAACATAGAAATGTTTGCCTAAGAGCCACGTAAATACATGACATTTTAATCACAGAAAACATTATTTTAACATATTTTATTATTTGAACAGTTTTAGATTTATGGATTGTTTGTAATGGTAGAACAGAGAGTTCTCATGTAC
>NW_023250421.1:0-170 GCF_002007445.2 Ailuropoda melanoleuca
AGATGTGGTCAATATATACAATGGAATATTACTCAGCCATCAGAAAGAATGGTTACCCAACATTTGCAGCAGCATGGACAGGACTGGAGGAAATAATGCTAAGTGAAATAAGTCAAGCAGAGAAAGACAATTATCATATAGTTTCACTCATTTATGGAACATAAGAAGTA
>NW_023250421.1:397-567 GCF_002007445.2 Ailuropoda melanoleuca
AATGATGTACTGTATGGTGGCTAACATAACAAAATAAAAATTATTATTATTTTTTAAAAGAATTTGATCTCTGCCTTTTGGTAACCTTTAGTCTCCACCTGGAAAGAGTAGGGGGTATTTTTAAAAAATAATTTATTATTTATTTGACACAGAGAGAGAGTGGGGGGGGG
>NW_023250422.1:0-1818 GCF_002007445.2 Ailuropoda melanoleuca
TATCTGACCACAATGGACTTAAATGAGAAATTAATAACAATATAGCTGCAGAATTCCCAAATATTTGGAAATGAAATACATTTCTAAATAACCTAGGCTAGGGTTGCCATAACGTTATACCAGAAACCGGGTGGCCTAAAGAACAGAATATTTTTTCTTTAGTCTTAGAGCCTAGAAATCCAAGATCAAGGTGTTGGAAGGTTTGGTTTCTTCTGAGGACTCTCCTTGGCTTGCACATGACCACCTTTTTGCTGTGTTCTCACGTGGCCTTTTCAGGTGCAGAGTGGCCAAAAATTTGACTCCTGACACTCATATTACCAATGAGATAAGTGCATATGTATCCCTGGTATATCCTGTGTGTCCAAAGGTTCTTTTCTTATTGGGACAACCTTCAGATTATAATAGATCCCACATATATGATCTCATTTAACTGTTAACTCTTTTAAAGCTCCATCTCCAAATATGGCCACGGTCCTGGGGGTTAGAGCTTCAACTCACGAATTTTGGAGGCACGAGGAGGGCATACAATTCAGCCCATAACACTATGCATCTAAGAAGAAACTCAAAAAGAAAATTCAGAAGTACATTGAACAGAATGAAAATGAAAACAAAACATACCAAAATTTATGGGAAATCGCTAAAGTGGTACCTTCAGGATAATTTATAAGACTAAATGCCTATATCAGAAAAGAAGAATAGTCTCAAACCAACAACNCCAACAACCTTAGCTTCTACCTTAAGAAAACAGAGACAGAAACCCAAAGTCATCAAAAAAAAAAATAGGGGGAAATATTTAAAAAACAGAGTGGCAGCCTATAAGGTAGAAAACAGAAATAATGAGGAAAGTCAATTTGAAAAATAAAGCCTGCAATTTGAGAAGATCAATAAAATTCATTAACCTCTTTTTAGACTGATGAGGAAAAAAAGAGAAGACAGAAATTGCCAATGTCAGAAATGAGAGAGCTGCCATTATCACAGATTCTACAGATATGAAAAAAATAAAAATATTATGAAAATTTTATAAATTCAACAATTTATATGAAATGGTAATAGTACTTGAAATATATAAACTACCAAAGCTCATTCAAAATAGATAACCTGGTTAGGCCACTATTTATGAGAAATACTGAATTCGTTCGTAAAAAACTTCCTGCAGAACAAACTAGAAACCTCTAGGCCCTGATAGTTTCACCGTGGAATTGCACCAAATATTTAAGAATGCAACAATACAAATTTGACACGGGTACTTTATAAATTGAAGAAGAGGGTGAATTTCTCTTATTTTATGATGCCCGCATTACTCTATCGAATCAGGACAAAAATTAAATTTAAAAAATTTCATTCCAATATCTCTTGAGATTACAGATGCAAAATTCTTTTTAAATAGCAAACAAAATCCAATAACAAAAAAGTAGATGCAGTTGATTCTCACTATTCATAAATTTTGAATTTACTAACTTGCCTATTGGCTAAATTTTATTTGTAACCCCCTAATCTGTACTTAGAGTACTTCCACCATCATTTGCAGGCATGGACATAGTGGCCAGAAATTGGACTCACAGGACACTCAGATTCCCAATGAGATTAAATAAGGCCAAGCCCTGCCTTCTTGTTTCAGCTCTTATCTTATAAACAAGTGTCCTTTTTTGGTCTAATTGTGTCACATTTTGACATTTCTGTTGGTACTTTGCAGTTTAAAATGACCCCAAGTGTGGTACTGAAGTACAAGGAGGTTGTGAAGGAAAAAATACATGTGTTATAGTTTCATTTAGTGAGTTATGATGCTGTTAGTCATGAATTCAATGTTAATAAATCAAC
>NW_023250423.1:0-2940 GCF_002007445.2 Ailuropoda melanoleuca
GGCCGCACCGCTGCAGCAGCGGCCACGGCAGCGACAACAGCAGCGTGCTGAGCGGCGAGCTGCCGCCCGCCATGGGCAAGACGGCCCTGTTTTACCACAGCGGCGGCAGCAGTGGCTACGAGAGCGTGCTGCGCGACAGCGAGGCCACCTGCAGCGCGTCGTCGGCGCACGACTCTACGAGCGACAACAGCAGCTCCGTGGGCGGCCGCTGCCGCAGCCTCAAAGCCCCGAAGAAGCGCTCCAACTCAGGTAGGCGCCGGCCCCCCCAGACATCCCCGCGCACCACGGGACCTGGGTGCCGCTGCTCAGCGCTTTCCGGGGGTCGGGTCACCGTCCGCAGCCTGCATCCTGGGGACGCCCAAATATGGGGCTGCTGGACCCGAGACCCCCGTGGCGGCGCTCTTGGAGGGGCATGGAGCGCACAGGTCTCACTGCGGTGGACGGTGGTGTATGCACGGCCGCTGGGGGGCCTGCACTGTGCCCCGGCCTCTGCACACACATGCACACATGCACGGTGCACCAACGTGATACACACGTGAACACAGTGCACTAGCATGATACACACGGTGCACCAGCATGATACACACGTGAACACGCAGTGCACTAGCATGATACACACAGTGCACTGTGATACACACGCGAACACAGTGCACTAGCATGATACACACGGTGCACCAGCGTGATACACACGTGCACACAGTGTACTAGCATGATACGGTGCACCAGCGTGATACATACGTGCACACAGTGCACTAGCAGTATACACACGGTGCACCAGCGTGATACACACGGGCACACACAGTGCAATAGCAGGATACACACGGTGCACCGTGATACACACCCGCACAGTGCACTAGCGTGATACGGTGCACCAGCGTGATACACACGTGCACACTCAATGCACTAGCATGATACACACGGTGCACCAGCGTGATACACACGTGAACACAGTGCACTAGCATGATACGGTGCACCAGCATGATACACACGTGAACACGCAGTGCACTAGCATGATACAGTGCACCGTGATACACACGCGAACACAGTGCACTAGCATGATACACACGGTGCACCAGCGTGATACACACGTGCACACAGTGTACTAGCATGATACGGTGCACCAGCGTGATACATACGTGCACACAGTGCACTAGCAGTATACACACGGTGCACCAGCGTGATACACACGGGCACACACAGTGCAATAGCAGGATACACACGGTGCACCGTGATACACACCCGCACAGTGCACTAGCGTGATACGGTGCACCAGCGTGATACACACGTGCACACTCAATGCACTAGCATGATACACACGGTGCACCAGCGTGATACACACGTGAACACAGTGCACTAGCATGATACGGTGCACCAGCATGATACACACGTGAACACGCAGTGCACTAGCATGATACAGTGCACCGTGATACACACGCGAACACAGTGCACTAGCATGATACACACGGTGCACCAGCGTGATACACACGTGCACACACAGTGTACTAGCATGATACACACGGTGCACCAGCGTGATACATACGTGCACACAGTGCACTAGCAGGATACACACGGTGCACCAGCGTGATACACACGGGCACACACAGTGCAATAGCAGGATACACACGGTGCACCGTGATACACACCCGCACAGTGCACTAGCGTGATACGGTGCACCAGCGTGATACACACGTGCACACTCAATGCACTAGCATGATACACACGGTGCACCAGCGTGATACACACGTGAACACAGTGCACTAGCATGATACGGTGCACCAGCATGATACACACGTGAACACGCAGTGCACTAGCATGATACAGTGCACCGTGATACACACGCGAACACAGTGCACTAGCATGATACACACGGTGCACCAGCGTGATACACACGTGCACACACAGTGTACTAGCATGATACGGTGCACCAGCGTGATACATACGTGCACACACAGTGCACTAGCAGGATACACACGGTGCACCACCGTGATACACACGCGCACACAGTGCACTAGCATGATACACACGGTGCACCAACGTGATACACACGTGTGCACACAGTGCACTAGCATGATACGGTGCACCAACGTGATACGGGCACACAGTGCACTAGCATGATACACACGGTGCACCGGCATGATACGGGCACACACAGTGCACTAGCATGATACGGTGCACCAGCATGATACACACAGGCACACACAGTGCACTAGCATGATACACACACACGGTGCCCCAGCATGATACACACACACACACGCACAGTGCACCAGCGTGATACACACGGTGCACCAGCGTAATGCACGCACGGCACACTGACACGACACACCCAAGCACCCTGGTGCCCTAAATGTACCCTCTCAGAGAACATTAAATGTCTCCAGGAATTTCCTATCACAAGGCAAGTAAAGGGTCCAAAGGTGCTACCGTGGTGATAAAGGCCGCTGACCTGTGAACTGGCGTTTGGGGTGACAAGGGACAGGAAGTTCTGATGGGTGAGGACGACGACCCAGGCTAGAGCTGGTGGCCCTGTAGCCATGGGGCCGGTGAGGGGAGGCGGCACGAGGTGAGGCCCAGACGGTGAGGCAGAGCGAACGAGGGCCATGTGAGCTATTGAGGAGCCCCTGCTTCAGCTCCGCGTGTCAGGGCCTTCCACAAACACTGCCCCTCTTTGTTCTTGAGCGGAGGGCACGGTTTTTAATGAGGCTATTGGGCGCAGAGCCCCACATGCAGGCTGCGCCTTGGCTGACGTGAGGGGGGCGTGGGGTCCTGCCCGCCGGCCTGGCCTTCACGTTCCGTGGCCCTTCCGTGGCCCTTCCGTGGGGCCCTCGGAAACCACAGCCCTGTGGAACGGTGGTGCTACCGGCTCGCCGGGAAGTAAAAGACGGGGTGAGTCCTCAAAGTGGGGTCTCCCCTTTCCTGCAGCTGCTCCGGCACCTGCCC
>NW_023250424.1:0-2211 GCF_002007445.2 Ailuropoda melanoleuca
ATATATCTATGAGGTCCAGCTCGTCTAGTATGGAATCCAGAGCTCTTGTTTCTTGGTTGATTTTCTGCTCCGGTGATCTGTCTATTGCCGATAGTGGAGTGTTGAGGTCCCCTACTATTAACGTATTTTTATCTATATGTCTCGTTATTCTGGTTAAGATTTGGCTTGTGTATCTTGCTGCTCCTCTGTTGGGGGCATAGATATTTATAATTGTCATATCCACTTGTTGGATACATCCTTTAAGAATCATATAATGTCCTTCTGTATCTCTAACTACAGTCTTTAATTTAACATCTAATCTGTCTGATATGAGAATTGCTACCCCAGCTTTCTTTTGAGTTGCATTGGCATGAAAAATGGTTTTCCATCCCTTCACTTTCAGTCTGGATGTATCTTTAGGTTCAAAATGAATNGATATCTTTAGGTTCAAAATGAGTCTCTTGTAGACAGCAAATGGATGGGTCATGTGTTCTTATCCAATCTGCAACCCTATGGCATTTTATGGGAGCATTTAGGCCATTTACATTGAGACTGATTATTGAGAGATATGATTTTAATGATGCCATGTTGTCTGTAAAGTCTTTGTTTCTGTAGATTGTGACTATCTGTTCTGTATCACTCTTGGGGCCTTTTTACTTTTATAGAACCCCCCTTAATATCTCCTGTAGGGCTGGTTTCATGGTTACAAAATTGGTCAATGACTGGTGATTCTCTAACGTCTTTATTTCTCCATCAATTCTGAATTGACAGCCTTGCTGGATAAAGGATCCTTGGCTGCATGTTTTTCTCTGAAAGAGCTTTAAAAATGCTCCCCCAACCCATTCTCTCATTCCAGGTCTGTGCAGACAGGTCTGATGTAATTCTGATAACTTTGCCTTGGTACGTGAGAAATTTCTTTGCCCTGGCCGCTTTCAATACTGTATCCTTGGATCTAATATTTGTGAATTGCACTATGACGTGACGTGGTGTAGGTTTGTCATGGTTGAACTTGGGAGGGGTCCTCTCTGCCTCTTGGACATGAATATTTGTTTCCCTTGCTAGATTAGGGAAGTTTTCAGGTACAATTTTTTCGGATATCTCTTCTAGACCTCTGTTTTTCTCCACCCCCTCGGGGATGCTGATGATTCTGACATTGGAACGTTTCATTGAATCAGTAATCTCCCGTAACCTACATTCCTGAGTGTGGATTTTTCTGAATCCAGATTCTATTTTAGCTTTTTCTTCTACTAACCCATCCTCCAATTCACTGATATGTTCTTCTGCCTCATTCACCCTGGCAATCAGAACATCTCGTTTTGAC
Source organism: Ailuropoda melanoleuca (assembly GCF_002007445.2). NCBI lineage: Eukaryota > Metazoa > Chordata > Mammalia > Carnivora > Ursidae > Ailuropoda > Ailuropoda melanoleuca. The sequence goes on from NW_023250424.1 coordinate 1,301, forward strand.
TGCATTTGGCTGATAGAATTTTTAATTTCTGACAGATTTCCACCCTTAATGATTCTATATTCTCATTAACATTTTCATAATACTTTTTTCAAGTCTACACATCATCTTGACCATTGTTACTCTGAATTCCATTTCTGATAATTTGATTATATCCAATCCATTAGTTCTGTGGCAGAGGCTACAGACTCATTGTCTTTTCTTTGCTGGGGGGTATTTCTCCTTCTTGTCATTCTGATGAGGAGAGGTTGCGGGGTTGTCCAGAGCCCAAATTATTGACCAGGACCCAGGCAGTGAGCACTTTTTTTATAGGGACCTTAGGGATGTGGGCTTCTTGATTTTTCAGCCTGCCTTCTGGGGGAGGGGCCTGCCATGCCGAGAATCAGGCAACCCTCTTTGGGTAGAGTCTCCATGTCCCCTGCGAGGGGGGATGGGGATGGGCACACTGTGAGCCGGTATTTCCAGGCTTTTGTTCTCTGGTTGCTTTCCCTGTTGGTTTGCTGTGCCTCTTCTGAGAGTCAGAGCAGCAATGGCCGAATCTCAGCCTCTGTCTCAGAAAAGAGGGATCGCGGACCATTTTCCCCTGATGTTCTGGCCACTTTAACTCTGTTTCTATTGGTGCTGCTCAATCCTGCAGCATCCCAGGATGTGCGCCCCACACCTGGCGTCCCAGTCCTCACTTCTAGAGCCAGTGCGTCTCTGTCCTTTGTGTTTCTAACACTGCCAGTAGCCAGCCTCCCCCGCACGCTCCCGGAGCTCCTGGTCTCAGTCTGGATCCAGTGAGCACACTGGAACTCCGTTTCAGTCTGGTCGTGTGCATTCCCCGGCTCACAGTCTCAGTCTGCTCTCTCATGGTTGCCAGTCTGGGAGTCCGCCCGCTCACCCGTGCAGGTGGCTACCGCATCCCGGAGCCC
>NW_023250424.1:2366-2581 GCF_002007445.2 Ailuropoda melanoleuca
TGGATGTTCAGGCTGGTCTGGTACCTATCCAGCTCAACTCAGGGGACCAGCTGAAAAAGGGGTCCCCTACTCCTCTACCATCTTAACTCTCCCTGAGAAACATATTATTAATAAATACTTTATAGTATAATATTTGAAATATGATTTTTCAAAAAGCATCTAGCTGGCATATATGTAAAATTGTTCTTTTTTTTCCTATTGTAAAATTGTTCTTT
>NW_023250425.1:0-243 GCF_002007445.2 Ailuropoda melanoleuca
ATTTACTTTAAATGCAGGTTTCTGTATCCCAATCCCGGAGACTCTATTTCAGCTGGAGTGGGGATTTGCTTTCCCCCCCCACACACACACACACACAAAGACCTCTCCGCCTACCCAACAGCTGATTTCAATGTTACTTCCTCAAAACCACAGCCCTGCAATTCCAGGAACTGCCACCAGGGAGCACTGCTGTTAGCTTGGGTAACAAAACTACCAAGTTCCCAGGCCGGTTCACGCAACCAC
>NW_023250425.1:4889-9448 GCF_002007445.2 Ailuropoda melanoleuca
TCTCCTACCGATCTTCCTAGTTCTTATGTTCCATAGATGAGAGCAACCATATGATAATTGTCTTTCTCTGCTTGACTTATTTCACTTAGCATTATCTCCTCCAGTGCCATCCATGTTGCAGCAAATGTTGAGAAATCGTTCTTTTGATAGCTGAGTAATATTCCATTGTATATATGGACCACATCTTCTTAATCCAGTCATCTGAGCAGCAGAACTTCTGACCTGTGCCCCATCGCTCCGCATGGGAGGAACTGTGACATGGACAAGGGTCACGTTCTCTGGAGCGCACAGCCTCCAAGCTCCTCAAAAATTCTCCTTTACTGACTACTTTCAGGAAACAAAACATAACAAAACAACTCTTGGTTAAGACTCACGTAGGAGAAGTTGGACAGTTAAGGGTATCTCGATCTCCAGCTGTAATCACTGAGGGAGATCTTGATCCTCGACTGCCACAACGAATTTGGGAACACTTGGGATGCTAGGCGCCCCTCCGCCACACACTGGTCACAGGTGTGATTCAGACATCACAGCCGCCTGAACTTTTGATGATCCTTCCCGACCGCTGCCCAGAGCCACCCCAAATCCTTACAGAATGCTTGGTCAGGATCCTTACCTAGAGGCAATGCAGGGGAATGGGTAGCGCCACACTGTGGAGGCAAACCAGCACTGCGTTCCTGACTCTGCTACTTGCAGACCAGGACCTACAGCAAGCCTCTCTGAGCCTCGGGTATGGTATCTCTAAACGAAGGCTACTAATACTACCCTCTCACAGGCTGTCCTGAGGATGGAATGAGGAGGAACTTACTGGTTCGGTAGGTGGGAGGTCTTAACTTAGTTCTATGTGTTAGACTCAGGCCAGAGGGGTTGAGTGACTGGTCCAAGGCCCCAGAGCTTCTAACTGCGGGATGTGGGGCTTGCATCCAGGTCTGACATCAGAGCCCTTGCCCTCGTCACTCTTCTTTGTACCTGCAAGGCTGGCACAGTGACTGACAGTCAAGTGCCCCATGTGTGATGCCCCCCTAACTGTCTTTACCCATGCAGCTGCCATGGCAGTAAGGCTGTGTTCTCCTCGAGGGGGACGACTTTACGTGTCACGTTCTGCACAGATTTCGCAGAAACTTAACGCTCCAAAAGGCAAGGTCTCAGAGACGAGAAGCAAGTCCTATCTTCTCCTAATGTGTGTGTTTGCTTGGGGTGCCCTGCAGGCACATTATAAATGTAGCTCTGTTTTAAGGTCTGCTCAGAATAAACAAACCTGTTCCCAGAGCCTTTTCTCTTCCTAAGCATCACGCTGCCCCAGCAACTGAAGAGGTCAATCACCATACAAAGGAAATTAGGATGCTGCCAGGGAAGACGGCTTAAGCCTGAGGGATGCGATCCTCGCGTCTTGGGGTGGGGGAAAAAATCATTGCCAAAAATGAAAATGAAACGTAGCACTCTGGATTTTGAGGTTGTATCCACGAGCACAGAGGACATTTACGTAAACCACAAGAGGGTTACAGGACTATCAAATTGTTAAAACAACCCTTCTTTTATTCATTTGTGCCATAAATCTTCATTGAGCTGCTACGCACCAGGCACGGTGGGTGATCGGAGCCCCTAGTGGGTGATCACAGCCCCCAAAGAGAAGAGCGAAGAGCGAAGAGCGAGCGAGGCCTGGCCGTAGGGCAGGGAGTGCAGCCAGAGCCTCTCAGGGGCCTGCACCCCCTGCCAGGGCCGCGGGTTTGTCAACACTTCATTCTCACAATGATGTGCTAACAACTCATCCCAAGAGAAAATCATTTCATGGAGCAAGATCTCTAAAAACTTGTTCCCTCTAATAAGGTGTCAAGGGAAGAAAACAAAAAGCGTTTGTGGCCAAATTAGTTGAGAATGACTGTCTTTAAAACCGGAGCCCCAGTTTCTCTATTACAGGCCTTCTCCCATCCTTCACCTTGCAAACGTGCTTCGCAAGACACCCCGGGAGAGCCAAGGCTGCAGTGGGTGGGCGCACAGAGCTTGTCCAACCCTAGGAGGTGAGCACAAGTTTGTAAGTATGTACATGATCGCCTCTTTTCCATAGAAGATTTTGAGGGACCAGCGTTCCACCGAAAGCTCTGCAGAAACACTGTCATCAAGGACGGCAGCTGAGAAAGATCTGGGATGGCAGGAAAACCCAGCATTACCGTGTCCCCTCCTCACCTTGTATCCCATGTCCCTGACAGGCCCATGGTTACTCCTGTGTTTCTCTGGGAACAAGAATTTCTTTCCACAGAATAAAATACAATTTAGAATTTGAAAGCCACCGCATTCCTTACGTCACTAAGAAGAGTCTTGTCTTGGCACTTCTTCCAGGTTGCCCCATTGAGCTGACCCCCACGAACAAATAAAAGTGCAAGCAAAAAATTCAGTGAGTGGTTCGGCCAATCGCTATGGTGTCCACTAAGGTTGGTCCTAACTGTCACCCCAAGAGGCCTTTTCAGGACCTCCTTCTCACCCATCCAGGATCAGATAAAGTGAACTTCCAGGGAAGATGGTCTGGCAGAAGGGTGGAAACACAGTGTTGGAGAACAGAGATGGCAGGCCCCTGGGAGGGAAGGAGAACCCTCACAGATTATGTACAATAAAGAAATCTGTTTGGTTCACACAAGCTAGAGCAGGATGAAATGGAAGTTGCTCGGCTATTTACAGACAAGGACGTGGGGCTGAGGAAGCCATCAGAGAACCTTTCCCCTTGGCAACACTGGGCAGAAGTCTCTTATCAGCTCTCATCTCTGAGTAATGTGCTGTTTTCATCCCTCCTGGGTTTTTTTGTTGTTGTTCCATTCTTTGTTCTTACCCCGCCCTCTGGGGAGCTCAGTATCTATATTCCCCTTTCCCAGCAAAATCTCATCTCTGGAAATGAGCTGAAATGCATTCACACCAAAACGTAACGACTAGCCCTAGATGAATGGTTTGATGCTGGATTAAGCATTGAACCACAAGAACTGCACTCCTGAAACAGGCTTTTAGCCATCTCAGAGCTGGCGGTTCAGTCTCTTTGAATGGAAAGGCCTTTGGCTAAGTCCAAGTCCATCACGAAGCTGCCCCACCCCCACTGCTCAGGACCCTCTTGTCCAGACTCACCCACAAGAGAAGAGATGCAGAGGCCATGTCCCTTCCCTGCACAAGAGCCACACAATGGGGACGTTTTAAGTGCCTCGGAGAAGTCCAATCTCAGCGCTCCCATTCAACAGTGGAGGAAACGAGGTCCAGAGGGCAGGGACTTCCCTGGGCTCTCTCAGAGGACTGGTGGGAGAGCCTTACAGAGACACCTGTAGCTTCCAAGCCACTTGCCTACCTCTTCTCAAATCCCCCATCACAGACACCTGGGAGGCCCGAGGCTCTCAGCCCTGGTGGGTGACACAGTAAGCAGACTCACACAGAGCCTCCTTAGGGCCAATCCCAACCCTCTGTTTTGAGAGAAGAGTTAAGTCAAGGCCTGCAATACTCACGCCTTCATCCTGCCACAGGTTCTCTGGTGTCTTGCTAACAAGACCCTCTGTCCCGGTACGAAGAGACCAGAAGGATTGGCTATCAGGGCTATCAGGACGAGTGAGGTGCTCTCCCCAGTTAACGCACTCTCACCGAAGGGGTTAAGTCCAAGTGTTCCCCTCCAGACTTCACAGGTGCACACCTGAGATTAATTCAGCTCTACCTCACAGAACAAGCCTAGCAACATTCATTTAACCCAGCTGTGCCCCACACAGATGCCCACTGCATTCTCTTCCTCATACCCGGTCTTGATTGTCATGCTTTTAGAATATGTGTTTGCTATAAAGAATTATATTTCGCACAATAAACAGCCCTTTTACCCAACTGGAAAAGCTAACAGAACATAATTATTCTAAAGAATCTAAAAGAAAGGACGCTTGCTCCGTCCCCGCCTCTGAGGTTCCCGTGCACCAGCAGCATGGAGCAGATGCGGTACGTGGGGGGCCTGTGTGTGGACGATCAGACGCCCCAGTTCAAGTGTGGGGAGCCATGAATGCAGTCCATCCTTCACAATTCTCCTCTAGGACTACTTAAAAACCAAAGCACAGGTCACAGGGCCACTGTTTATTCTACTACCAGTCAGAAGTCCCTGCACACTTGCATTAGTGACCTCCTGTCATGACAGCTGACATGCCCTAGCTTTTAGTGACCCTGGGGTCTGTGCTGTCACTGAAATGGGCTGGATGTTCATGACATATTTCAGATCAGTGGTGCTTAAAGTGGGAGCAGTCCTGCCCACCAGGAGACAATGGCAGTGTCTGAGGACAATTTGGACTGTCACAAATGGGAGGGGAGGCGCTACTGACACTTAGTGGGTAGAGGCCAGGGATGCTGCTAAACGTCCTCCCCTGCTCGGGAGAGCCCCTCACACAAGGTATCTCCCCACACACTCCAAATATTCCGTTGCCGAGGTTAAGAAACCCCGATGCAACCCAATTGTTTGCAAATGACACTGGGCATAAGGTTTACAGGAAAGATTTACTTTAAATGCAGGTTTCTGTATCCCAATCCCGGAGACTCTATTTCAGCTGGAGTGGGGATTTGCT
>NW_023250426.1:0-1007 GCF_002007445.2 Ailuropoda melanoleuca
CAACACTGGGTGGCCAAAGCATAGCCACTCTATTACCAACTATTACTTCCTTACACACTTTACATACATACACTATCACTGTTGCCTCAAAAATAAATCACCCTTAGGCATTCCAATTTCTCAGTTCGCCTCTCTGTTCTGATCCTAGGCAGCTACAGGATGAGACCAAAACGGGCCAAGCCTGAGAGGAACGCTTACTCTAAGGTCCAACTCTGGCAGAGGTTCCATGGAGAGTAGGGTATGTGACGGTATACCACTGGGCAACGAGGTAAGCAACCACACATTCTAGGGAGAGGACCTGGGTCTATGGAGAAGTCAGACCCAGGAAGAACACAAGGCAGCAGGTTTCATGTGACCAGGTCAGGATCCAAATTCCAATATTCCTAGCTCTGCAGAGACCAAGCATGATAAGGTCAGGGCTACCAATCTGAAAATACCTCTATTTACTTAACAGTCCTTTGAGTTACATACCTACCCTCAGATAATGGTATTTGTTGACCTTAAGAGGCAGAAGCAGGACAGGAGCAGAAAAGAAAGGAAGACGTGGGAAAAGAGATAGAATTTCAATGATGCCATGTTGCCAGTAAAGTCTTTGTTTGTATCGGTTGTGACTTTCTGTTCTGTATCACTCTTGGGGCCTTTTTACCCTTATAGAACCCCCCTTAATATCTCCTGTAGGGCTGGTTTCATGGTTACGAAATTGGTTAATGACTGGCGATTCTGGAATGTCTTTATTTCTCCATCAATTCTGAATGACAGCCTTGCTGGATAAAGGATCCTTGGCCGCATGTTTTTCTCTGAAAGAACTTTAAAAATGCCCCCCCCAACACTTTCTCTCATTCCATGTCTGCGTTGACAGGTCTGACGTAATTCTGATCCTTTGCCTTGGTACGTGAGAAATTTCTTTGCCCTGGCCACTTTCAATACCGTATCCTCGGATCTAATATTTGCAAATTGCACTATGACGTGACGTGGCATAGGTTTGTTGTGGTTGAGCTTGGGAGGGG
>NW_023250427.1:0-1192 GCF_002007445.2 Ailuropoda melanoleuca
CGTGCGGTTCGACAGCGACTCTGCCAGTCGGAGGATGGAGCCGCGGGCGCCGTGGATTGAGCAGGAGGGGCTGGAGTATTGGGACCGGGAGACGCGGATCATCAAGGACCACGCACAGACTTTCCGAGAGAGCTTGAACATCCTGCGGGGCTACTACAACCAGAGCGAGGCCGGTGAGCGACGCGGCCCGGGTCCCGGTCACCACCCCCACCCCACCGACGGGCCGGGTCGCCCCGAGTGTCCGGGTCCGAGCGACACCCCGAGTCTGAGGGAACCCCCGACCTCCGACCCCCGACGAACCCGCGGGAACTTTTGGGCGGTTTTACTTTCTGTTTGGATAATCGCCTCCTGTCGGGCGGGGCCAGGCTCTCACACCATCCAGTGGATGCACGGCTGTGACGTGGGGCCGGACGGCCGCCTCCTCCGCGGGTANGTACAGTCAGTTAGCCTATGACGGCGCGGATTACATCGCCCTGAACGAGGACCTGCGCTCCTGGACCGCGGCGGACACGGCGGCGCAGATCACCCGGCGCAAGTGGGAGGCGGCCGGTGAGGCAGAGCGTTACAGGAACTACGTGGAGGGAGAGTGCGTGGAGTGGCTCCGCAGGTACCTGGAGAACGGGAAGGTGACGCTGCAGCGCGCAGGTACCAGGGGCCGCGGGCCTCCCCGATCTCCCCTCCGCTGGGGCTGGCTTCCCACCAGGAAGGGAAAATGGACTCGGTGTCACAACACCGCCCCTCCCACGGGTGGGGACTGTGAACCGCCTGGGTGTTCCTGTTCCTAAGAGAGAGGGACTCACCCAGAGGCCGCTTTTCTCTAAAGGGCAGTTGAGGAATCCAGCCTCTCCCGGGAGGCAGGTGGAGACTGTCCCTAGAACAACCCATCAGCGGTTCCCTTTGACCCTGGCAGCCACCTTGGGAACCATGACTGTCCCTCTCAAGGCCTTGTTCTCCAATGAGAACATAACTGGAGTTCTGACTCCGGGTTTTCTGACTCCTTCACCTTCCACCCCAGTCAGGACCCTTAGAGCGCTCTCCCTCTTAGACCTGCAGCCTCCTACCCTGGGGTCGCTCCCTGATTCTAGAATTTTCCAGCATTAGGAGATCCCAAAGGCTAGGGTGGTGACTGAGTTTTGTGCTTCTTCCATCCTAGCCAAGGGCCCTGTCCACGTCAGGATGGTCACATGAAGCC
>NW_023250428.1:0-184 GCF_002007445.2 Ailuropoda melanoleuca
TAGCTAAATCGTGGAAGGAACCGAGATGCCCTTCAACAGATGACTGGATTAAGTAGCAGTGGTCCATATATACAATGGAATATTGCTCAGCTATCAAAAAGAACGAGTTCTCAACATTTGCTGCAACATGGATGGCACTGGAGGAGATAATGCTAAGTGAAATAAGTCAAGCAGAGAAAGACAA
>NW_023250428.1:240-1205 GCF_002007445.2 Ailuropoda melanoleuca
TAAGAACTAGGAAGATCGGTAGGGGAAGAAAGGGATAAAGAAAGGGGCGGAGGTAATCAGAAGGGGGAATAACCATGAAAGACTATGGACTCTGAGAAACAAACTGAGGGTTTCAGAGGGGAAGGGGGTGGGGGAATGGGATAGGCTAATGATGGTAGTAAGGAGGGCATGTATTGCATGGTGCACTGGGTGTTATATGCAATTAATGAATCATCAAACTTTACATCAAAAACCAGGGATGCACTGTATGGTGACTAGCATAATATAATAAAAAAATTAAAAAAGAAATCAAGTGCTGGGGGAGATAACAGCATTATGATCTTGCAGTGAAAAGTGGGGAGCCATCCACATGACTTAATATTTAACCAAAGCAGAACCTAAAAAGCACAAGATTTTGGGAAGGTAAGAGCAGAAGAGAGTTAAACTGCACCTTGTTTACTTGTCTAAAACCTTACAAACCTAACAGGTCCTGACCACAGTTTAGGGTTAGAAGAGCCTAGGTGAACTTAAGGTTACCTTGCTTTCCTGCCATAAGCCATTAAGACTTCTGTTACGGTTGTAGGGAATGTTGTTACTGAAGGCCTGCAAACATTCCTTCCTTAACTTTCCATTTTATTTAATTTTTTATAGTTAACCGATCTTTTAAATTAAATTTTTTTATTTGGAAATTTAATTCTTTTATTTATTTATTTATNACCACAGTTTAGGGTTAGAAGAGCCTAGGTGAACTTAAGGTTACCTTGCTTTCCTGCCATAAGCCATTAAGACTTCTGTTACGGTTGTAGGGAATGTTGTTACTGAAGGCCTGCAAACATTCCTTCCTTAACTTTCCATTTTATTTAATGTTTTATAGTTAACCGATCTTTTAAATTAAATTTTTTTATTTGGAAATTTAATTCTTTTATTTATTTATTTATTTATTTTTTAAAAATGATTTTTTATTATATTATGTTAGTCACCATACA
>NW_023250428.1:8706-8891 GCF_002007445.2 Ailuropoda melanoleuca
TTTTTTAAAGATTTTATTTATTTATTTGACAGAGATAGAGACAGCCAGCGAGAGAGGGAACATAAGCAGGGGGAGTGGGAGAGGAAGAAGCAGGCTCATAGCAGAGGAGCCTGATGTGGGGCTCAATCCCGTAACACCGGGATCACGCCCTGAGCAGAAGGCAGACGCTTAACCGCTGTGCCACC
>NW_023250430.1:0-259 GCF_002007445.2 Ailuropoda melanoleuca
ACGCGGCTGTTAGCTGGAGGTGTTTTCCAGGACGCTATTCATTAATACCAATACGAAGGCGCTGAGTTCTCGAACATCATGAATTTTTTCATTTATACTCCCTTATTTAAGTGAGATGATGTTTGTTGATATTTCCCTGGATTGTCAGTTGTCTCAGAGACCACTACGTGGCACTCTCGTCAGGCTTCCGTGAACACTTTCCCTCATGATTCCCTATTCACGAAGGATGATTATAGTGCTAAGACGGGCACTGCACAGT
>NW_023250430.1:488-706 GCF_002007445.2 Ailuropoda melanoleuca
CTTTGTTTCTTGGTTCTAAGTGCTGGATACTTCCAAGGCACATTCACACAAAGGGAATCAGGGTCACTATTGAAAACGCGGATGTTAGCTGGAGGTGTTTTCCTGGACGCTCTTCCTTAATACCATAAGAAGGACTCTGAGTCCTACAACTTCTTGAACTTATTCATTTATACTCCCTTATTTAAGTGAGATGGTGTTCGCTGATATATCCCTGGATT
>NW_023250431.1:0-179 GCF_002007445.2 Ailuropoda melanoleuca
ATGCTCATGGATTGGAAGAATTAACATAGTTAAAATGTCCATGCTACCCAGAGCAATCTACACTTTCAATATATCCCGATCAACATACCGAGGACATTTTTCAAAGAACTGGAACAAATAGTCCTTAAATTTGTGTGGAACCAGAAAAGGCCCTGAATCTCCAAGGAACTGTTGAAAAG
>NW_023250431.1:464-650 GCF_002007445.2 Ailuropoda melanoleuca
AAAAATAAACTCCAAATGGATGAAAGACCTCAATGTGAGACAGGAAACCATCATAATTCTAGAGGAGAACATAGGCAACAACTTGTATGACATCGGCCAGAGCAAGCTTTTTCATGACACATCTCCAAAGGCAAGAGAAACAAAAGATAAAAGGAACTTATGGGACTTTATCAGGATAAAAAGCTT
>NW_023250432.1:0-777 GCF_002007445.2 Ailuropoda melanoleuca
CTTTGATGTTACATAGATCTCATCAGTCATTAGATTATAAAGTATAAATTGTCATCTAGAGAATATTATGTGCATCCTGTTCAGAGAACAATAAAGATTAGATAATCAGCATTAAAAAGAAGCCAACATAATTTAGGAAAAGCATGAGAAACACCCAAATGTGTACCGACTGGATTATAGTTAAGTACATTCTGATACATTTGTGAAATGTGACGCTAAATAGAAAAAGCCAAATTTTATATTTCAAGTTGTATAAAGTTATACATAATATATAAAATTTGTCTTTCTAGGGGCGCCTGGGTGGCACAGCGGTTAAGCGTCTGCCTTCGGCTCAGGGTGTGATCCCGGCTCTATGGGATCGAGCCCCACAACGGGCTCCTCCGCTATGAGCCTGCTTCTTCCTCTCCCACTCCCCCTGCTTGTGTTCCCTCTCTCACTGGCTGTCTCTATCTCTGTCAAATAAATAAATAAAATCTTTAAAAAAAATTGTCTCTCTAGAGTACCTAGATAGCTGTATCTCTCTACATATGTGTATTTATTTTTATATCCGTATCTCTTTATATATGTAGCTAGATATCTGTATCTCTTTACATATGTTTATTTATAATACATATATAAATATAGTTTATGTGGAAATTTGTTATATAACTTTATAATATTGGTGTGAAAGATGTCTGATTTTTGTTACATGAATTTTTTCCTGCTTTGACTTTCTTAGTATGTATATGTGCTAATATTTCAGTAGAAAATGAAAGATCATGTGTTTTATGAATTTTT
>NW_023250433.1:0-240 GCF_002007445.2 Ailuropoda melanoleuca
AGGAAAACACCTCCAGCGAACAGCAGCCTTTTCCCTGGGGACCCCGATTCCACATTGGGTGTAGGGGCCAGGGGAGGATCCAGCCCTTAGAACCAAGATACAAAGTGTGAGGAGAAAGCCCTTGAAGTCACGACGGCCTTATGGAGGGTGGAACAGGAATCAAGGTGTTTTGGTACCTTGAGTGAAACACGAGGAACACAGCACTGAGAAAGACAATTCGGCCAAAACCCGCTTCCAACG
>NW_023250433.1:481-1069 GCF_002007445.2 Ailuropoda melanoleuca
TTTCGTGAATAGAGAAACATGAGGGAAAGTCGTCGCGGAAGCCTGACGAGAGTGCCCCATAGTGGTCTCTGAGACCCCACACAGTCCAGGGAAATATCAACGATCATCATCTCTCGTGAGTAAGGGAGCATGAATGAAAAGGTTCAGGATTTTCGAGGACTCAGCGCCCTTCTCATTGGTAATAAAGCAGAGCGTCCAGGAAAACACCTCCAGCGAACAGCAGCCTTTTCACTGGGGACCCCGATTCCACATTGGGTGTAGGGGCCTGGGGAGGATCCAGCCCTTAGAACCAAGAAACAAAGTGTGAGGGGAAAGCCCTTGAAGTCACGTCGGCCTTATGGAGGGTGGAACAGGAATCAAGGTGTTTTGGTACCATGAGTGAAACACGACGAACACAGCACTGAGAAAGACAATTCGGCCAAAACCCGCTTCCAACGAAATGTTTGCTCCCTGGGAAATCCTGTCAAAACTTCTGGCGGCAATGGAACGAAAAGGCCCAAAACACGTCTGTGAGACACATCACCGTACAGGGAATGTCTTAGCACTATCATCACCCTTCATGAATAGGGAAACATGAGGGAAAGTGGT
>NW_023250434.1:0-717 GCF_002007445.2 Ailuropoda melanoleuca
TAAGTGACTTCTTGCAACAGAGAAAGTTGGAGACCTGAAACCACATAGCTTACTGGCTAGATTAACGTGACGTCACTATTCCACAAAGCTCTTGCCCAGAAAGAGAAATGTTTCAAATATTTATCATTTATTTCAGGAACTTGCCCCAAACTTCCTGAAACAAACATTAATCTGTTCATCTCTCTAATGGCATCGACTGGTGACTCTCCAAGACTCTCCCCAGCACCTCAGTACACTTGCCTCCTAAACTCTTAAATCATCAACTCATTCCTAATAAAGCCCTCCTACAACCAGACCCTAAAAGCTTACTTTTAGAGGTCCCAACTTTCCCTTTTCCAGAGTCATGGTTCAAGTGTAAACTCTGAGCAATAAGCACAACTGTAAGTTGTTGCCGTGAATAATTCATGATATCAAACATAGAAAGTAATGTTTTCTCCCCTTTTTTTCACCTAGTCTCTGAAGAGAAAGNCTAGTCTCTGAAGAGAAAGTACTCAGTTTCTGAGAAAGTTCAATTCAACCTTCCCCTTTTCCATGAATCATAAACTCAGGCTTGTGTGACCCCCCATCGCCCAGCTTACCATCACTGATGCCCTGAGCAGAGCACAGGGCGACAAAAGCCATCGACAGCAAGAGCAGCAGCATCTTTGTAGAAGTCATGGTGTCTCTGTCTCCCTCTCCTGATGCTGCAGGAAACTCAGACACACTCCTGTATAAATA
>NW_023250435.1:0-984 GCF_002007445.2 Ailuropoda melanoleuca
ATGGTTCTTAGTCTCCAAGTGTTTGAGTTTCTTGCAAATTTTTCCTTGTGGTTGAGTTCCAATTTCAGAGCATTGTGGTCTAAAAATATGCAGGGGATAATTTCGATCTTTTGGTATCAGTTGAGACCTGTTTTGTGTCCCAGAACATGGTCTATTCTTGAAAATGTTCCATGGGCTTAAGAATAGAATGAGTATTCTTTGGTTCTGGGGTGTAGTGTTCTATATATATCTGTGAGGTCCAACTCGTCGAGTATGGCATTCAAAGCCTTTGATTCTTTGCTTAGTTTTTGCCATGGTGTTCTGTCTAATTCTGATAGTGGGGTGTTGAGGTCCCCTACTATTAATGTATTTTTATCTATATGTCTCTTTATTCTGGTTAAGAGTTGTTTTGTGTATCTTGCTCCTCCCCTGTTGGGGGCATATATATTTATAATTATCATATCCACTTGTTGGATACATCCTTTAAGAATAATATAGTGCCCTCTGTGTCTCTAACTATAGTCCTTAGTTTAAAATCCAAACTATCTGATATGAGAATTGCCACCCCAGCTTTCTTTTGAGGTCCATTTGTGTGAAAGATGGTACCCCACCCCTTTACTGACAGTCTGAATGTATCTTTGGGTTCAAAATGAGCTCTTGTAGGCAGCAGATGGATGGGTCATTTCTTTTTATCCAATCTGCAACCCTGTGGCGTTTTATGGGAGCATCCAAGCCATTTAGATTGATAGAGATTATTGAGAGATATGATTTTAATGATGCCATGTTGCCAGTAAAGTCTTTGTTTNTAGTTTAAAATCCAAACTATCTGATATGAGAATTGCCACCCCAGCTTTCTTTTGAGGTCCATTTGTGTGAAAGATGGTACCCCACCCCTTTACTGACAGTCTGAATGTATCTTTGGGTTCAAAATGAGCTCTTGTAGGCAGCAGATGGATGGGTCATTTCTTTTTATCCAATCTGCAACCCTGTGGCGTTTTATGGGAG
>NW_023250436.1:0-233 GCF_002007445.2 Ailuropoda melanoleuca
GTAGACATGGTTGTTAAAAGAATAAAAACATTTGCAAGAGGCCCGGGAACCAAAAAGACACAGGCTGAGGACCAGGTCTACCTGCAGCCAGGTTATTCCCTCCCACCAGATACAGGACCGCAAGAAAGAGCAGAGCGGGAGAATGTTCCACGGAGCTGATGGCCCTGAGCCCAAGTGCCAGCGTGCTATTGGGTAGTTCCTTCCACAGGGACAGCACAATGTGGAGGAGGAGC
>NW_023250436.1:7317-10554 GCF_002007445.2 Ailuropoda melanoleuca
CAGAGCAGAGAAATCTTGCTCTCGATATCAGTAAATTTTAAGTTTTACTCCCCAATTCTTTTGGTCTTTGCAATGAATACAATCTTGTTCACTGTCCATCTCATCAGACACACCTGGGTCAACCCAGCTGGCTGCTTAAAGTTGGCCATGGTCAGAATTTTATACCAAATTCATTACTGGATAGATAAAATGCTATTATTTTAATTCAGTAGACTTTAAACATTAGATTCAGTGGACTTTAAAGATATGGACAAAGAAGCTGGGAAGGAGCTCGAGTGGGGGAATGGGTGTATCAGACACCCACTGTGAAGATATTTGAGGCTATTTAATATTACTCTATAATCTCCTGATAGGTGTTGGTCATTCTATACCAGAAGTTCAATATTATGTTACTTACAAGGACAGTTCTGGATGATACCAGCCAATGAACTGTGCTTCAGTGACTTTGAAGAAGTAAGGCAGGCTTTGAGTTCACTGACTTGGTGGAGAGACCTTTTGGTTTCTCTGGAGATAGACTCCACCTAGGAGTCCAGAGATAAAAACAGTTTCCAGTTCCATCACTGAGTAGTTGTGTGATTTTAGGAAAGCCACTCAAAGGTGCTCTGTCTCCGTTTTTCCAGCCCTAAAAGGGAGAGCGTATGTCCATTTTCCCACTTGCTTTGAATTAGCAATTATTGGATGAATTTTAACTATGAGTGGACATGTGAAAGGGAGAGCCAGGCCGGGAAGGCGGAGTTGGGGTCTGAGGGCAGCCAACTGAACAGATGATGTAAGAGGTGGAGGGGGGTGGAAATGGGCAGGAGGCAGGCAGAAGGCAAGAGATACCTGGAACAGCAATAAGAAGATGTGCGTGAACAAGTGAGCTGCTCCCTCCCTGCCCCTCCCCCTCAGTCCGGGCCGCCACGCTCCCAGCACTGAGGGTGAGACGGCGGCAGATGCAACAAGGAGTTAGCTGCTACTTCAGGGGGTGGAAGTGTCTCAGCCAGTTGGGGGTCAGGGGACACCAATTCCAGACCAGTCATCTGCCACAAATTCTGTTATAACAAAATAAACCATTAAATGGCAACTTACTGCACACAGGACTGTTATAACCCTCATCATTTAAACTAAACCCACACGACTCCCTGTAAGAGAACTGGGTAAAACAAAGAGGGATTTCACTTAGACCAGAAAATCTTTGTCCGAGAAGGAGCCGGCAAGAGTTTTCTCACCTTGACCAGCCTGTGAAGTTGGCCACGCTCATCCTGGGGATGGGTGGGTTCTTCTGCCCCACCCTGTGGTTTCTTCGTGAAGGGGCAGTTACTGCTACCGGAGAAGAAGGGAGAGGAAGATTTCCACTGGAATGTTCTTCATTGTCAGGCATTACTCCACGTATCCTAGTCTGGAAGCTCATTTTATTACCACGCCTTTTTCTTATTTCCTTCTTTCTATCTTTTTTCTCTACTTTATCCTCACCGATTCACCCGTCAAACATCAAATGAGGGCTGGTGGTTTGTCAGACCCAGAGCGATGCTATGCGATGGCAAAGGTTGGTGTAACAGGTTTCCTTTGGGAAGGTGGTCACGGTTACTGAGGGAGACAGTAACTGGGTTTTCACATCCTGGGGCCACACGCCGACAGCCCTAGGCAGATGGTGCTGTGGGAAAACACGGGGGGCCCCTAAGTAAGACTGCTGTGGTCAGAAACGCCCCTCTGAGTTCTATCTTGATGGACCTCAAGGCTGAGGAGAGCTTGTCCAGGTGCAGGGAGGAGAATGACCAGGGAGAGGGAGCAGCAGCTGGTTCACGAAAGAAGGGGAAAGACTGGATATCCTCCTCTTTCTAGATCTCTCCCTCTCTCTCCCCGAACCTCCTCCATCCCTGCGCTGTTTTTCTTTTATTTGTTGTTCTTAAAGTTACTTTATGTTTATCGTAATTTCCGCTGTCATCAAAAACATGATTATATCATTATAGGTGATTACAAGCATACCGATATTTTTAGTGCGATTGAAATGCTTGAAATACTTCATTATATTTTAAAAACCTTGGTTCTGGTTCAGCTCATTTTGGTATTTGGCTTTCATGAGGCCTCAGTTAGAAAAATACCTAAAATATAAGCGAAAGACCCAAATGGAAGCAGTGCACTGACCAGGGAAATGGGAAGCTAACGGGAGCAGGCAAACAGGAGAGTAGATGTGGGGTACCCCCGAACAGAGGAGCAGAGGCAGGATACCAGAGAGGCGAGCAGAGCCTGCTGGGGTGCATTCATGTCCCTTTAGGGAGCACCATGGTGTTGTGGAAAAATAAGAATCAGACCGCCGAGAGACCAAGTGACACTCGAAGAAGTAGAACTTGGATTTATTTTACGCCGGCGGACCCAGATGAGCCGTGCTCCAAATTCTGGGCCCTGGGCAACGGGGTTACAGGGCTTTTATAGGGGAGTGCAGGCAGTCAGGCTCCAAGGGCTATGCTGACTGCTGGTAGGTGGGTTTGAACTGGGGAGTGGGGGCTGCTTTAGGCGGGAACAGTAGCGCAGGGGGCCTGTGGCAGGAAGCCTGTTTACAGAGGCAGAAAGGGCTGGTTATTTCTTGCTCCCAGTAGGGCTTCTGGTTATCTCTGGCTTATTGTTAGTAACTTTCCATCTTCTGGGGCCTCCTGACCTGGGCCTGTTCTGGGCAGTTTCCCTCTTCAATGGAACGTGCTCTGTGAGCTAGTTCAGTATCTACTGTTTTACAGAAAAGGAAGGAAATAGACAAGAAAGAAAAGGAAAGGAAAAAATGTAGGAGGCGGAACAGAGCTGATCAATGTCCAGCACAGTGACGGGGCTTTGATGCGCGCTGTGTTTTAAATGAATCACAACAGCCGTCAGAGAGAAGTGTTACAATCTATGGTTTATAGGGGAGCTCACAGAATCAGCAGCGCAAGACAAAGATTTGCTACTTTGTAAAATTCTGGTTTCTTATCTTTAAATGCTTCAGGCAGTAATCATCTGTGTTAAAACCATGTGACAGGACAAGTGTGATTTTCACTATGTAAGTGATTGATACTCCCATAAACATATGATAATAAAAAATTCCCATAGGCTCAGATACATGAGGCAGGTAGCAGTACTGTTTAAACTTGTCGAACTCTTGTTCCTGAAACGTCGAAAAACTCCTGGAAGACAAAGATGTTTCATTTAGGCTGAGGAGCTTATCCTGCCTTTCTATACAACATGGGATCACACATTTGTTGATGCTTTCAAATTGTAGAGTGTGTA
>NW_023250437.1:0-191 GCF_002007445.2 Ailuropoda melanoleuca
AGGCCGTCGTGACTTCAAGGGCTTTCCCCTCACACTTTGTCTCTTGGTTCTAAGGGCTGGAACCTCCCCAGACCCCTACAACCCATGTGCAATCGGGGTCCCCAGTGAAAAGGCTGCTGTTCGCTGGAGGTGTTTTCCAGGACGCTCTGCTTTATTACCAATGAGAAGGGCGCTGAGTCCTCAAAAATCCT
>NW_023250437.1:325-580 GCF_002007445.2 Ailuropoda melanoleuca
TTCCCTCATGTTTCCCTATTCACGAAGGGTGATGATAGTGCTAAGACGGTCCCTGTACGGTGTTGTTTCTGACGGACGTGTTTTGGGCCTTTTCGTTCCATTGCCGCCAGCAGTTTTGACAGGATCTCCCCAGGGAGCAAAGATTTCGTTGGAAGCGGTTATTGGCCGAATTGCCTTTCTCAGCGCTGTGTTCGTCGTGTTTCACTCACGGTACCAAAGCACCTTGATTCCTCTTCCACCTTCCATAAGGCCGTC
>NW_023250438.1:0-1519 GCF_002007445.2 Ailuropoda melanoleuca
CCAGGAAAACCGTCTGGGCCTGGAGTTTTATTATTTGGAAAGTTGTTTATCACTGACTCAATTTCTTCATATTTAATTGGCCTGTTTAAGAAATCTATATCTTCCTGTTTCAGTCTTGGTAGTTTATAGGTTTCCAGGAAGGCCTCCATCTCTTCCAGATTGCTTAGTTTTTTGGCATATAGCTGTTGATAAAAATTTCTAATAATCCTTCCAATTTCAATGTTGTTGGTCGTGACCTCTCCCTTTTCACTCATAATTTTAATAATTTCGGTCCTTTCTCTTTGCTTTTGGATAAGTCTTGCCAGTGGTCTGCCAATTTTATGAATTCTCTCAAAGAACCAGCTTCTCGTCATGTTTATTTGCTCTACTGCACTTCTGTTTTCTAATTCATTGATTTCTGCTCTAATNGGTTCTGGTCTCTAATTCATTGATTTCTGCTCTAATCTTGTTCAACTCCTTCCTTGTCAGTGGGTTAGGCCTGTCCCTCTGTTGCTGTTCCAACTTCTTGAGGTGAGAATATAGAAACTGCATTTTAGATTTTTCTATTCTTTTGAGTGAGGCTTGGATGGCTATGTATTTCCCCCTTAGGACTGCCTTTGCAGTATCCCATAGGTTTTGGACCGTTGTGTATTCATTCTCGTTGGTCTCCATAAATTGTTTAATTTGTTTTTTGATTTCCTGGTTTATCGAGTCATTCTTGAGCAGGATGGTTCTTAGCCTCCAAGTGTTTGAGTTTCTTCCAGGTTTTTCCTTGTGGTTGAGTTCCAATTTCAGAGCGTTGTGGTCTGAGAATATGCAGGGGATAATTTCAATCTTTTGGTATTGGCTGAGACCTGTTTTGTGTCCCAGAGCATGATCTATTCTTGAGAATGTTCCATGGGCATTTGAATAGAATGAGTATTCTTTGGTTCTGGGGTGTAGTGTTCTATATATATCTATGAGGTCCAACTCGTCGAGTATGGCATTCAAAGCCTTTGATTCTTTGCTTAGTTTTTGCCAGGGTGTTCTGTCTATTTCTGATAGTGGGGTGTTGAGGTCCCCTACTATTACTGTGTTTTTATCTATATGCCTCTTTGTTTTGGTTAAGAGTTGGCTGTGTATCTTGCTGCTCCCTGTTGGGGGCATATATATTAATAATTGTCATATCCACTTGTTGAATACTTCCTTTAAGAATAATATAGTGCCCTTCTGTATCTCTCTCTATGGCCTCTAGTTTAAAATCCAGTCTATCTGATATGAGAATTGCTACTCCAGCTTTCTTTTGAGGTCCATTTGCGTGGAAGATGGTACTCCATCCCCTTACTCTAAGTCTGAATGCATCTTTGGGTTCAAAATGAGTCTCTTNTAAGATGAGTCTCTTGTAGACAGCAAATGGATGGGTCATGTCTTTTTATCCAATCTGCAACCCCTTGGCATTTTATGGGAGAGTTTAAGCCATTTAGATTGACAGAGATTATTGACAGATATGATTTTATTGATGCCATGTTCTCTGTAAAGTCTTTGTATCGGTTGTGACTTG
>NW_023250439.1:0-2923 GCF_002007445.2 Ailuropoda melanoleuca
ATGACAACATTAAAATCATATCTCTCAATAATCACTCTCAATGTGAATGGCCTAAATGCTCCCATAAAACGTCACAGGGTTGCAGATTGGATAAAAAGACATGACCCATCTATATGCTGTCTACAAGAGGCTAATTTTGAACCTAAAGATGCATCCGGACTGAAAGTGAAGGGATGGAAAACCATTTTTCATGCAAACAGACCTCAACATAAAGCTGGGGTAGCAATTCTCATATCAGACAGATTAGATTTTAAGCTAAAGACTGTGGTTAGAGATACAGAAGGACACTATGTTATTCTTAAAGGATGTATCCAACAAGAGAATCTAACAATTATAAATATATATGCCCCCAACAGGGGAGCAGCCAGATACATAAGCCAACTCTTAACCAGAATAAAGAGACATATAGATAATAATATGTAGGAGACCTCAACACTCCACTCTCAGTAATAGATCATCTAAGCAGAAAATCAACAAAGAAACAAGAGCTTTGAATGACATACTGGACCAGATGGAACTCATAGATATATACAGAACACTACACTCTAGAACAACAGAATACTTATTGTTTTCGAATGCACATGGAACTTTCTCCAGAATAGACCATATACTGGGTCACAAAACAGGTCTCAACTGATACCAAAAGACTGAGATTATTCCCTGCATATTTTCAGACCACAATGCTTTGAAACTGGAACTCAGTCACAAGGAAAAATTTGGAAAAAAGTCAAACACTTGAAAACTAAGACCTATACTGCTTAGGAATGATTGGGTAAACCAGGAAATTAAAGAAGAACTTAAGCAATTTATGGAAACCAATGAGAAGGAAAACAAATTGGTCCAAAACCTATGGAACACTGCAAAGGTGGTTCTAAGGGGAAAATACATAGCCATCCAAGCCTCACTCAAAAGAATAGAACAATCTAAAATGCAGTCCTTATATTCTCACCTTAAGAAGCTGGAGATTGAATAGAAGAACAGGCCTAACCCCTGCACGAGAAGACAACTGATTAAGATTAGAACAGAGATCAATGAATTAGAAACCAGGAACACAGTAGAACAGATCAACACAACTAGAAACTGGTTCTTTGAAAGAATTAATAAGATATACAAGCCACTCTATTCAAAAGAATAGAGAAAGGACCCAAATTAATAAAATTATGAATTAAAGGGGGAAGATCACAACCAATACCAAGGAAATAGAAACAATGATTAGAAACTATTATCAACAACTATATGCCAATAAATTAAACAACCTGGAAGAAATGGATGCCTTCCTGGAAACCATTAAACTACCAAGACTGAAACAGGAAGAGATTGATCATCTAAACAGACCGATTAATTGCAAAGAGATTGAAACAGTGATCAAAAACCTCCCAAAAAACAAGAGTCCAGGGCCTGATGGAATCCCTGGGGAATTCTACCAAGCATTCAAAGAAGAAATAATACCTATTCTCCTGAAGCTGTTTCAAAAAGTAGAAATAGAAGGAAAACTACCAAACTCATTCTATGAGGCCAATATTACCTTGATCCCCAAACCAGGCAAAAACTCCATCAAAAAGGAGAATTACAGACCAATTTTCCTAATGAATATGGACGCCAAAATCCTCAACAAGATCCTGGCTAATAGAATCCAACAGTACATTAAAAGATTATCCATCACGATCAAGTGGGGTTCATCCCTGTGATGCAAGGTGGTTCAACATTCGCAAACTGATCAGTGTGATAGATCANAAATTTTCCTAATGAATATGGACGCCAAAAATCCTCAACAAGATCCTGGCTAATAGAATCCAACAGTACATTAAAAGATTATCCATCACGATCAAGTGGGGTTCATCCCTGTGATGCAAGGTGGTTCAACATTCGCAAACTGATCAGTGTGATAGATCACATTAATATGAGAAGAGACAAGAACCATATGATGCTCTCAATTGATGCAGAAAAAGCATTTGACAAAATACAGCATCCTTTCCTGATTAAAACCCTTCAGAGTGTAGGGATAGAGGGTACATTCCTCAATTTCATAAAAACCATCTATGAAAAGCCTACAGCGAATATCATTCTCAGTGGGGAAAATCTGAGAGCCTTTCCCTTAAGATCAGGAACACAACAAGGATGCCCACTCTCACCATTATTGTTCAACATAGTGCTAGAAGTCCTAGCAACAGCAATCAGATAACAAAAAAGAATAAAAGGTATTCAAATTGGCAAAGAAGAAGTCAAACTCTCTCTCTTCACAGATAACATGATACTTTATATGGAAAACCCAAAAGACTCCACCCCCAAATTAGTAGAACTCACACAACAATTCAGTAATGTGGCAGGATACCAAATCAATGCTCATAAATCGGTTGCATTTCTATACACGAATAATGAGACTGAAGAAAGAGAAATTAGGGAATCAATTCCATTTATGATAGCACCAAAAACCATAAGATATCTCAGAATAAACTTAACCAGAGAGGTAAAGGATGTATACTCTAGAAACTACAGAACACTGATGGAAGACACTGAAGAAGACACAAAAAGATGGAAAAACATTCCATGCTCATGGATTGGAAGAATAAACATCGTTAAAATGTCTACGCTACCCAGAGCAATCCACACTTTCAACGCAATCCCGATCAAAATACCGAGGACGTTTTTCAGAGAACTGGAACAAACAATCCTAAAATTTGTGTGGAACCAGAAAAGACTCTGAATAGCCAAGGAAATGTTGAAAAAGAAAAACAAAACTGGGCGCATCACGTTGCCTGATTTCAAGCTATACTACAAAGATGTGATCACTAAGACGGCATGGTACTGGTACAAAAACAGACACATGGACCAATGGAACAGAATACAGACTCCAGAAAAGGACCCTAGGCTCTATGGTCAACTAATCTTTGACAAAGCAGGAAAAAACATCCAGTGGAAAAAA
>NW_023250440.1:0-932 GCF_002007445.2 Ailuropoda melanoleuca
TGAAAGTGTAGATTGCTCTGGGTAGCATGGACATTTTAACTATGTTAATTCTACCGATCCATGAGCATGGAGAATTTTTCCATCTTTTTGTGTCTTCCTCAATGTCTTTCAAGAGTGATTTATAGTTTCTAGAATATAGGTCCTTTATGTCTCTGGTTAAGTTANACGTATGGTTTTTGGTGCTATTGTAAATGGGATGGATTCCCTAATTTCTCTTTCTTCAGTCTCATTATTCATGTATAGAAATGCAACTGATTTCTAAGCATTGATTTTGTATCCCGCCACATTACTGAATTGTTCTATAATTTCTAATAGTTTGGGAGTGGATTCCTTTGGGTTTTCCATATAGAGTATCATGCCATCTGTGAAGATAAACATTTTGACTTCTTCTTTGCCAATTTGGAACCGTTGATCCCTTTTTGTCGTCTGATTGCTATTGCAAGGACTTCTAGTACTATGTTGAATAATAGTGGTGAGAGTGGGCATCCTTGTTGTGCTCCTGATCTTAAAGGAAAGGCTTCCAGCTTTTCCCCATTGAGAATAATATTTGTTTTAGGCTTTTCATAGATGGCTTTTATGAGATTGAGGAATGTACCCTCTATTCCTACACTCTGAAGGGTGTAGACTAAAAAGTCAGGAAAGGATGCTGTATTTTGTCAAATGCTTTTTCTGCATCAGTTGAGAGGATCATATGGCTCCTGAGTCTTTTCTTGTTTATATGATGTATCACGCTGATTGATTTGCGAATGTTGAACCACGCTTGCATCCCAGGTATGAATCCCACTTGATCATGATNGCTTTTCCCCATTGAGAATAATATTTGTTTTAGGCTTTTCATAGATGGCTTTTATGAGATTGAGGAATGTACCCTCTATTCCTACACTCTGAAGGGTGTAGACTAAAAAGTCAGGAAAGGATGCTGTATTTTGTCA
>NW_023250441.1:0-248 GCF_002007445.2 Ailuropoda melanoleuca
ATCACCAGGGGCAACAGCCCCCAATTATGATGCAGGGGTGTGTCCTTACCTGGGTCCATCACCAGGGGCAGTAGCCCTCAGTTTTGATGCAGGGGTGTGTCCTTACCTGGGTCCATCACCAGGGGCAGCAGCCCTCAGTTATGATGCAGGGGTGCGTCCTTACCTGGGCCCATCACCAGGGACAGCAGCCCCCAGTTATGATGCAGGGGTGTGTCCTTACCTGGGCCCATCACCAGGGGCAGCAGCCC
>NW_023250441.1:276-510 GCF_002007445.2 Ailuropoda melanoleuca
TTGCCTGCCGGGAGGATAGGGCTGACCCATGGGGCTTGAACATACAGGCAGAACTGATATGGATCCTTCTCACATCAATAGGGCTGTTCGTGAAATTGTAACGAAAGTGTCTCTTCTTGAAGCACTGGGCCATGAGGCCATGAATGTCCCCGGCAGGACGGTATGTTCAGTAGGGATTTGGTACATGACTTCACAGGCAAATGGAAACCGTCGGTTAGTACTGGGTTTATTTTG
>NW_023250442.1:0-1229 GCF_002007445.2 Ailuropoda melanoleuca
GAAAATCTTAACAGCTTAAAATGATACACTTTTGTTATCTCACAGTTACTATAGGTCAGAAATCCAAGCATGAATTGGATTGGTCATTTCTTACGGTCTCACAAGGCTGAAATCAAAGGTCTTTCAGGACTGGTTTGTAATCTGGAGGCTCAACCAGGGAACAAGCTACTTCCCAGCTCCATTAGGTTGTTGGTAGAATTCATTTTCTACAGTTGTAGGAATTCTGGCAATTTGCTTCTTAAGCCAACCACCCACAGGTAGAGACTAGCTAATTCTGCTAGCAAAACTGAGTCTTATTTAATGAAGTCACAGGAGTGGCATACCTTTGCCATAGTCTATTGGTTAGAAGCAAGTCATGGATCGTTCTCATTGTAAAGGAAAGTGAATTACACAAAAGCACAAAAGCATGAACAACAAAATGCTGGTATCATAAGAGCCCACTTTCTAGTTTATTTACTCAGTGCTAAGTAACTATAATATCTATTTGGCGATTCCTGGAATCTTGTAATTTTTCCCTCTGAATATTAAATGTTAAAGCTTAAAGTTTTATACTTCATAGAATAGTTGCAGCTGAGATATACTACTACTACTAACTTATCATCATAATAAATATTTTTGTTTTTATTATTGTGTTTATTGTATGTTAATTACTATTATAATCTATGTACACCTGCTTTGGAAAAGAATTTACCTAATAGCTGGTTTTATTCTATGCCACAATTTCTTGAAATTCTTTTATTTTTTAAGATTTTTTTTTTAAAGATTTTTTGTTTATTTGACAGAGACAGCCAGCTAGAGAGGGAACACAAGCAGGGGGAGTGGGAGAGGAAGAAGCAGGCTCATAGCAGAGGAGCCTGATGGTGGGGGTCGATCCCAGAACAGCGGGATCACGCCCTGAGACGAAGGGAGACGCTCAACCGCTGTGCCACTGAGGTGCCCCTAAAATTTTTTATTTATTTATTTGACAGAGAGAGCCACAGCCAGAGAGAGAGGGAAAACAAGCAGGGGGAGTGGAGAGGAAGAAGCAGACTCCCAGCAGAGCAGGGAGCCTGATGCAGGGCTCAATCCCAGGACCCTGGGATCACGCCCTGGGCTGAAGGCAGACGCTTAATGACTGAGCCACCCAGGCACCCCTTACAATTTCTTGAAATTCTTAAAATGGCTACATTTGGTTTTATCATAAGTATAAAAATATTTAAATACTTCATGGTGTAAACTTCAGGACAGGT
>NW_023250443.1:0-180 GCF_002007445.2 Ailuropoda melanoleuca
GGTTGAGACCTGTTTTGTGTCCCAGAACATGGCCTATTCTTGAGAATGTTCCATGGGCATTAGAATAGAATAAGTATTCTTTAATTCTGGGGTGTAGTGTTCTATATGTATCTATGAGGTCCAACTCATCGAGTATGGCATTCAAAGCCTTTGATTCTTTGCTTAGTTTTTGCCAGGGTG
>NW_023250443.1:431-847 GCF_002007445.2 Ailuropoda melanoleuca
CCAGCTTTCTTTTGAGGTCCATTTGCGTGAAAGATGGTACTCCATCCCTTTACTGTCAGTCTGAATGTATCTTTGGGTTCAAAATGAGTCTCTTGTAGACAGCAAATGGATTGGTCATGACTTTTTATCCAATCTGCAGCCCTGTGGCCTTTTATGGGAGCATTTAGACCTATCATTTTCAGAGTGATTATTGAGAGATATGATTTTAATGTCATCATGTTGCCCATGAAGTCCTTGTTTCTATAGATTGTCTCTGTAATTTTTTGTTCTGTATCACTCTTGGGGCCTTTTTACCTTTATAGAACCCCCCCTAATATCTCCTGTAGTGCTGGTTTCATGGTTACGAAATTGGTTAATGACTGGCGATTCTGGAACTTCTTTATTTCTCCATCAATTCTGAATGACAGCCTTGCTGG
>NW_023250444.1:0-171 GCF_002007445.2 Ailuropoda melanoleuca
CATCGGCCAGAGCAACCTTTTTCACGACACATCTCCAAAGGCAAGAGAAACAAAAGATAAAATGAACTTAATGGACTTTATCAAGATAAAAAGCTTCTGCACAGTCAAGGAAACAGTCAAAAAAAACTAAGAGACAGCCCACGGAATGGGAGAATATATTTGCAAAGGACT
>NW_023250444.1:253-1661 GCF_002007445.2 Ailuropoda melanoleuca
TAATCAAATCAAAAAATGGGCAGAAGATATGAACAGACACTTTTCCAAAGAAGACATACAAATGGCTAACAGACACATGAAAAAATGTTCAAAATCATTAGCCATCCAGGAAATTCAAATCAAAAACCACATTGAGATACCACCTTACGCCAGTTAGAATGGCAAAAATTGACAAGGCAGGAAACAACAAACATTGGAAAGAATGTGGAGAAAGGGGATCCCTCTTACACTGTTGGTGGGAATGCCAGTTGGTATAGCCACTTTGGGAAACAGTGTGGAGGTCCCTTAAAAAGTTAAAAATTGAGCTACTCTATGATCCAGCAATTGCACTACTGGGTATTTACCCCAACGATAAAAACGTAGTGAAGAGAAGTGCCATATGCATCCCAATGTTCATAGCAGCATGTCCACAATAGCTAAATCGTGGAAGGAGCCGAGATGCCCTTCAACAGATGACTGGATTAAGAAGATGTGGTCCCCATATACAATGGAATATTACTCAGCCATCAGAAAGAATGATCACCCAACATTTGCAGCAACATGGACGGGCCTGGAGGAGATTATGTTAAGTGAAATAAGTCAAGCAGAGAAAGACAATTATCATATGGTTTCAGTCATTTATGCAACATAAGGAATAGCAGGGAGATGGGTAGGAGAAGGAAGGGAAGAATAAAGGGGGGGTAAACAGAAGGGGGAATGAACCATGAGAAACTATGGACTCTGGGAAACAAACTGAGGGCTTCAGAGGGGAAGGGGGTGGGGGACTGGGATAGGCCAGTGATGGGTATTAAGGAGGGTACATATTGCATGGTGCACTGGGTGTTATACGCAAATAATGAATCATGGAACACTACATCAAAAACTAAGGATATACTGTATGGTGACTAACATAACATAATAAAAAATCATTATAAAAAAACAAAATAAAAATTACTTTCTCTTCTAGTCTCTCTTAGATTGTGACTCCGCTGTTTATTCAGGGACGAATCTTTGATTGATCTCACAACCATACAAATACAATCAAGCATTGCCTTTATCTCTTCTCTGAGCACATTATCATTCGTTTCCAACCCAACACCCACACACATACACCTGCCTGCACTCCAATGCTTCAGTTGCAGTTTCAGTGTCAGTTCTCAAACATTCCTTCTTAAATTACTCCCTACGTGTTTCTTCCCTGTTGTCTTGAATAGAAACTGCAGGGCATTCACCTAATTTCTCACTGCATCTTTATAAGTCCCTAAAATTAAAGTTTTGGTAGTTTTATAGCACCTACTTCTTGATGGACAGGAATTATGTACAAAAGCAAGGCCCACTTTTGGTTATTTATACAATGTCATCATGTGATGGCAAATTCGGAGGAAACATGGAAATGCAAAATATAAATTTACACTTCAAGTTAAATTCA
>NW_023250445.1:0-353 GCF_002007445.2 Ailuropoda melanoleuca
GAGACACCACACAATCCAGGGAAATATCAACGAACATCATCTCACTTAAATAAGGGAGTGTAAATGAAAAACTTCAAGAATTTCGAGGACTCAGCCCACTTCTTATTGGTATTAAAGAAGAGCGTCCAGGATAACACTTCCAGCTTAAATCCGCATTTCCTTGGAACCCAGATTCCCCATTGGGTAAAAGTGCCTTGGAAGCATCCAGCACTTAGAACCAAGAAACAAAGTGCAAAAATAAAGCACTTGAGGTCACATCGGCCTTATAGAACGTGGAACAAAAATCAAGGTGCTTTGTTAACGTGAGTGAAACACGATCAGCACAGCACTGAGAAACAAAATTTGGCCAAACC
>NW_023250445.1:428-2395 GCF_002007445.2 Ailuropoda melanoleuca
GAAAAGGCCAAAAACATGTCCGTCAGAAACAACACCATGCAGGGAACGTCTTACCACTATCATCATCCATCATGAATAGGGAAACATGAGGGAAAGAGTTCACAGAAGCCTGAAGAGAGTGCCACATATTGGTCTCTGAGACACCACACAATCCAGGGAAATATCAACGAACATCATCTCACTTAAATAAGGGAGTCATAAATGAAAAATTTCAAGAAATTCGAGGACTCAGCGCCCTTCTTATTGGTATTAAAGGAGAGCGTCAGGATAACACCTCCAGCTAACATCCGCATTTCCTTGGGACCCAGATTCCCCATTGGGTAAATGTGCCTTGGAAGCATCCAGCACTTAGAACCAAGAAACAAAGTGCGAAGATAAAGCCCTTGAAGTCACATCGGCCTTATAGAACGTGGAACAAAAATCAAGGTGCTTTGTTACCGTGAGTGAAACACGATCAGCACAGCACGGAGAAACAAAATTTGGCCAAACCAGCCTCCAATGCAATGTTTGCTTCATGGGTAAATCCCATTAAAACTGCTGGTGGCAATGGAACGAAAATGCCTAAACCATTTCTGTCAGAAACAACACTGTGCAGTGGCCGTCTTAGCACTATCATCATCCTTCGTGAATAGGGAAACATGAGGGAAAGTGTTCACGGAAGCCTGACGAGAGTGCCACATAGTGGTCTCTGAGACACCACACAATCCAGGGAAATATCAACGAACATCATCTCACTTAAATAATCGTGTCTAAATGAAAAAGATCAATAATTTCGACTACTCAGCGCCCTTCTTATTGGTATTAAAGAAGAGCGTCCAGGATAACACTTCCAGCTAACATCCGCGTTTCCTTGGGACCCAGATTCCCCATTGGGTAAATGTGCCTTGGAAGCATCCAGCACTTAGAACCAAGAAACAAAGTGCGAAGATAAAGCCCTTGAAGTCACATCGGCCTTATAGAACGTGGAACAAAAATCAAGGTGCTTTGTTACCGTGAGTGAAACACGATCAGCACAGCACGGAGAAACAAAATTTGGCCAAACCAGCCTCCAATGCAATGTTTGCTTCATGGGTAAATCCCATTAAAACTGCTGGTGGCAATGGAACGAAAATGCCTAAACCATTTCTGTCAGAAACAACACTGTGCAGTGGCCGTCTTAGCACTATCATCATCCTTCGTGAATAGGGAAACATGAGGGAAAGTGTTCACGGAAGCCTGACGAGAGTGCCACATAGTGGTCTCTGAGACACCACACAATCCAGGGAAATATCAACGAACATCATCTCACTTAAATAAGGGAGTCTAAATGAAAAAGTTCAAGAATTTCGAGGACTCAGCGCCCTTCTTATTGGTATTAAAGAAGAGCGTCCAGGATAACACCTCCAGCTAACATCCGCATTTCCTTGGGACCCAGATTCCCCATTGGGTAAATGTGCCTTGGAAGCATCCAGCACTTAGAACCAAGAAACAAAGTGCGAAGATAAAGCCCTTGAAGTCACATTGGCCTTATAGAACGTGGAACAAAAATCAAGGTGCTTTGTTACCGTGAGTGAAACACGATCAGCACAGCACTGAGAAACAAAATTTGGCCAAACCAGCCTCCAATGCAATGTTTGCTTCATGGGTAAATCCCATTAAAACTGCTGGTGGCAATGGAACGAAAATGCCTAAACCATTTCTGTCAGAAACAACACTGTGCAGTGGCCGTCTTAGCACTATCATCATCCTTCGTGAATAGGGAAACATGAGGGAAAGTGTTCACGGAAGCCTGACGAGAGTGCCACATAGTGGTCTCTGAGACACCACACAATAAAGGGAAATATCAACGAACATCATCTCACTTAAATAAGGGAGCCTAAATGAAAACGTTCAAAAATTTTGTGGACTCAGCCCCCTTCTTATTGGTATTAAAGAAGAGCGTCAAGGATAACACTTCCAGCTATCATCCGCGTTTCCTTGGGACCCAG
>NW_023250446.1:0-815 GCF_002007445.2 Ailuropoda melanoleuca
ATCACTCTTGGGGCCTTTTTACCTTTATATTGCCCCCCTTAATATCTCCTGTAGGGCTGGTTTCGTGGTTATGAAATTGGTTAATAACTGGCGATTTTGGAACGTCTTTATTTCTCCATCAATTCTGAATGACAGCTTTGCTGGATAAAGGATCCTTGGCTGCATGTTTTTCTCTGAAAGAGCTTTAAAAATGCCCCCCCAAGCCTTTCTCTCATTCCAGGTCTCTGTAGACAGGTCTGACGTAATCCTGATACCTTTGCCTTGGTACGTGAGAAATTTCTTTGCCCTGGCCGCTTTCAATACTGTATCCTTGGATCTAATATTTGCGAATTGCACTATGACATGCCGTGGCGTAGGTTTGTCCTGGTTGAGCTTGGATGGGGTCCTCTCTGCCTCTTGGACACGAATGCTTGTTTCCCTTGCTAGATTAGGGAAGTTTTCAGCTACAATTTGTTCAAATATCTCTTCTAGACCTCTGTTTTTCTCCACCCCTTCAGGGATGCCGATGATTCTGACATTGGATCGTTTCATAGAGTCAGTAATCTCCCGTAATCTACATTCGTGGGCGTGGATTTTTTTAAGACCAGCTTCTATTTTCGTTTTTTCTTCTACTAACCCATCCTCCAATTCGCTAACGCGTTCCTCTGCCTCGGTGACCCTGGCCGTCNTTTTACCTTGGCCGTCAGAGCCTCTAGTTTTGACTGCATTTGGCTCATAGAATATTTAATTTCTCTCAGATTCTCTTCATTTCTGCCCTTAGGGATTCTATATTCTCAGCAATGTTTTCTTTAATACTTTTTTCAAGTCTACTCATC
>NW_023250447.1:0-7047 GCF_002007445.2 Ailuropoda melanoleuca
CATTTATCAGACGACTCCTATGTGCCAGACAATGTTCTCAACGCTTTCCATACATGAAATAGCTCATTTAACCTTCATAGGAATCCCACAAGCGAAGTACAAATACCATCCCCGTTTAACAGAGGAGGGCGCACAGGTGCAAAGAGGTAAAGCAACCGCGCCGGGACCACAGGGTCTGCGGGCAGTGGAGCTGGGGCCTGGGCGCTGGACGTCACAGAGGAGAAGTAAGACGGAGAACAAAATCCAAAATCCAAGTATGCCGCTCAGGTACACAGCGGCTGTCCTTGACGGAAACGAAGTTGGACAGTGCTAGATAAGCAGCAGGGAAAGCGCGATTTCAGCGGGGAGCAAATCAGTCAAAACAGACAAAAGGATACAAACTTAAACAAACAAGGGAGGACGTCACGCGAGGGCCAGTAAACACGCACGGAGAGACAAACAGATCAAGTGCCGCAGACACGCAGGAAGTGGGCGGGCCGGGGTCGTAGTGGCACAGGTCAAAGAGGCCGATCCGTGATGGAAAGGGCCGTGGACAGGAAGGCAGTGAGCACGTGAAGATCGGGCATAAGGGATATGAAATAACAGAGGAATCAGTGACAGACAGATGGACAGACTGCCAGCCAAGAGGAAGGAATGCAAATGCAGGGGCACAGATATCTCCACCCTGAAAAAGCAAGAGGCAAGGAAGATGCAAGGGGGAAGCAACGGATTTGAGGGGGATTTGAATCATTTCCTTTTGTTATCTTAACCCTTGCACGACGTCTTCCTCAGCTACCCTGCCAAACAAGCAGAGAGAGATGAAGTCCTCCCTCACGCCTTCTTCCATACAATGACATGGCACCACGCCAGCCTTCCTTGCTCCGTGGGCATGCAGCTGGGCTGGATGGTTGGTTTGCTGTCTGTCCTTTGTTTTTAGGGATTCCTGCCAAGAATGAGGTGTGATTTCCGGTGAGTAGGTGCCGTTTGAAAAGGGGATTCTCCTGCCGAATTATTGCAGCTATAAAATGGAATCACATACGTAAAAAAGATACATGTTCAGGGGCGCCTGGGTGGCACAGCGGTTAAGCGTCTGCCTTCGGCTCAGGGCGTGATCCCGGCGTTGTGGGATCAAGCCCCACATCAGGCTCCTCCACTGGGAGCCTGCTTCTTCCTCTCCCACTCCCCCTGCTTGTGTTCCCTCTCTCGCTGGCTGTCTCTATCTCTGTCAAATAAGTAAATAAAATTAAAAAAAAAAAAAAGAAGATACGTGTTCAGGCTTGACATAGAACGCGCTTAATGCATGGTGGTCAAGAGGAGGAGGGTGTCTCTCCCCAGTTCAAAAATAGTCAGCTGGCTCAGTGGAGCACGTGACTCTTGATCGTGGGGTTGTAAATTCGAGCCCCATGTTGGGTGTAGAGATCACTTAAAAATAAAATCTTAAAAAAAAAATGGTCAATGTCTCCTCACTGGAATCAGACCTAAGTCCAGGCACCCTAGCCTGGCTGCGAAAGCTCTCCATTAGCTAGCCCCCTACTTATATCTTGATAACATTATTCACAGAATCAACTCACAGCCTTTACATCTTGGCAGCGTGAGTCCTCCTGAGAAATGCCCAAAAGCCTCTGCAAGAGGATTTAAGAATTAAATGACACAGGTCCCCTCCATCACAGAGCGTAAGTCACAGATCACAGAATTTCTCTACCAGTTCAGTCTTTCAGTTCCAGGGGGCAAGTGAGGAAATACCAATAGCTGCACCCTGAAACACTGGTCAACCTTGGATACAATGAGACAAGAGTGCTGGGTCACTGGCAAACAGCTCTCTGGTCAGACAGCAACAGAATAGGAGGGAGACACTGGAGAAGTCGAGATTAAATGAACAAGAAAGGAGAGCGAGTGTCACATAATTTCAATTAGAAAAATGAAGCTGGAATACTGTGCTTTAAGATAGATGGCCATAAGTAGTCAAGCTTAAAAATAAGCAAACAGCAGGGTGTGCAGGGCCCACTTGGCAAAGTCTGAGGAATTCTATAGCAAGTAAGAAGAAAACTGCTGCCAACATTGTTCTCTATGTAACTAAGACTAAAAGTCACCTGAGTCTGTATTCTAGACACACAAATCTCATTTTTACCAATCCCTTTGTTGGCTCTGTGCAAAGACGCTACTTTTATTTTATTTGGTTTTTTTGTTGTTGTTTTAGCCCTTCTGGCAGTTTTCCCTCACTATATTCAGGCCACATCCTCATGATTCTAGTCCCAGCTCCCAATGGAGGCTTGCACCCCAAGCCTGCCTGGCCATCAGAATGCCACCTTCGTTGGCCACCATGATTGTTTCAGGTTGATCTGTAGCCCAATAAGAACCAATGAGATAGAGCAAGACCTCTGTTGGGCAGCAGGGTAAAGGAACTTGCTTTTTCCTACTGGAATTTCCAAAAATAAAATAACACATACCTGGGGCTGCCCTGAGAGCCAACACTATGGAAAACAGACCCAAGACCGATGAGAAAGTAGATCCTCATAGTCCTGTCTGAGCCCTTGGGTCAGACTGTACCTGAACCTAGTACCTCCCAACAAAGTCAATTTCGCTAGCCAGTAAATTCCCATTGTTCTTAAGACAGGCTGAATTGGATTCCATCCTCATGACTGAGAGAGTCACAACCAGTGGAGAAATAGAAGCTGAGGCTCAAATAAACTTATCCCAGAGAGGTGGGATGGCCCCCAGACTGGGAGGCACACTCTGCTTCTCTGTACCTGCCCAGCATGCAAGACCCTTAACTCAAAGTCTGTGCTTTACTGGAGGGAGAGCTGGTATGGACCCCCAAAAGACCCAAGCAGCACCTCCCCCAACATGCTAGGAAAATATCCACCCATTTTTGGTCACAGAGAGGCCTCAGGCAGCCAGGAGAGAAAACCAGCTGTAGGAGGCCCTCTAAATACTTTCTATACCATTATCTTCATTCACGGTAGGAGTCACTGTCCTCCAGTTCAATCCACCACCTTCAGCGGAAGTGGTCTCACTGCTGTCCCCAGACCACATCGAGTGTTCTCCTGACTCCACAGATGGACTCCTCCCTGCCTGGCTTCCTCAACCTCCTCCTGTTCACCCATCTACCTGGTCCACATTCCATAACCTGACTCAACTCTTCTCCATTTCCTCTGGCCACAGTAACCCACACTCGAACTCAGATTCCTTACCCATAAGTAGGACGGTAATCTGTTAGAGATTTAGCTATTAAAATGTAATTATGTTAATCATAATGATCATACGAGCCATCAATTATGGAGCATTTTAATATATGTGGGGCACTGCCCATGTCCTTTCCATGAATTACCTCATTTAACTTTCATACATCTTGTGAGAAAGATATATTCTAAAATACATTCAGGCAAAAGAGGCACAGGGAAGTTCATTAACTTGCCCAATGTCCTACAACTAGAAGGTGACAGAGCCATATTTCAAACCCAAGCAGTTGGGTGTCTGAGCTTTCATTCTGAATGGCTACACTCTGCTGCTCTGAATGGGATCAAGATGATATAAGAGCATGGAGTGCAGGAATGTCAGCATCCTGCACAAACCTCTTCCATCCTAAACTGTAACTCCCTCCCCCGAGAAATATACCTACAAGGAACAATGGCAAGATAGCTGCTTTCCTATTCTGTTACTTGACACCTGGGAATGAGCCCTAAGAAAGACTGTGCCTTCCCTTAAACCTAAATACAGGTCTTATTACCAACCAGCTGTTCAAGCTGCAGCAGTGATAACTGTGCCCCAGGGGTAGTCGTGAGAAAAGAGCCAGGGCTGGATTAGGATCTTTACCACTGAACCAGGAACTAAACGAAGATAACCAACATTCCAATTTGCTCTAACAGCTCCGTTGATGTCTGTTACCCTGGTGTAGATATTAATAATTTCATAAGTTTGGTTTGGACTATAATAAATTGGGCACTTGAGGCCTCTCTATATGCCAACTAAGGGAAGGAGAACATCCTAGACTCCTTACCTTTCCTCCTATGACTACCTCTCTTGTTCATGTTACTTCTACTGTGTACCTTCCCGAAACCAGGGAGATGGCATTCCGATCCTGTAGGGAGAACTTCTTGAGCTTACCTCCAGAAGTTCTAAAATGAGTAAGAGTGGACATCAACTCAACAAGACAAAAATCAAACTATATTAGTGAGCTTGGGCCATTACAACAAAACACCATAGACTGGGTGGCTTGAACAGCAGATACGCATTTCTCACAGCCCAAAGGCTGGGAAATCCTGGATTAAGATGGCCACAGATTCGGTTCCTGTGAGAGACCTCATCCTGGCCTGTAGACAGCCACCTTCTTGTGTCCTCACAAGAGACAGCAAGAAAGAGCTCTGGTGTCTCTTCTTTTCTTATTCACGGGGGGGGGGGGCACCTTCAACCTCATCTAAACCTAATAACCTCCCAAAGGCTCTACTTCCACATACCATCACATGGGGGGAGGGGAAGGGCTTCAACACACAGATGTGGGGAGAACACAAGCATTCAGTCCATAACACAAATAAAAAATTCACCCCAATTCCATTACCCATTTCAAACAGGATTTAGCTGTGTCTCACTTCACTCAGCCATCTGCTTAAATGTCACCATCTGTC
Source organism: Ailuropoda melanoleuca (assembly GCF_002007445.2). Classification (NCBI taxonomy): domain Eukaryota; kingdom Metazoa; phylum Chordata; class Mammalia; order Carnivora; family Ursidae; genus Ailuropoda; species Ailuropoda melanoleuca. The sequence goes on from NW_023250447.1 coordinate 4,602, forward strand.
ACCAGCTGTCCATGACCAAACTTTCTAAAACTCCAGCCATCAGTGTCCGCCTTTTCAATCCTCATACACGGCTTAATCTTTCTTCTTAGCAATACTCTGTGTGTGTGTGTGTGTGTGTATAAGAACTATTTTTGATAGTCTCCACCTGTGAAAATATCCTGTAACAGCAGTCGCCAGCAGAATTCTACCTGAAATTTCAAGGAGGAAGCTACTCCAGCTCTTCTTACCTCCCACCACATGGCCCTCCCTACCTGGGCTGTGAAGACGAATGTGTTACTGCATGTGTGGTGCCTATAAACTGACCTTCTCAAATCTTCCCTGGACCAACATGAAACTTGTTCTACCCATATAACTGTATGGTCTTTCCTTAAAAAGGGAGTCCAGCTCCCACACAGCAGTGGGAAAACGAAATTTGTCCCAATCCAGTAAATTCAAACCACAATGGTATTTTTTTAATTACTACTATTTGAATATGTAGTTCTTCTTGGGTAAATATTCAAATTCAGGTACTGTTGCTCTGGCTGACTGTCCAGTTGAGGGCTCCCTTTATTACCACCTACCTGCTCTGGACTATGTCGACATCACCAGAGGGTCCTGTCCGTGACCATTGCTGGGCAGCAATGGCTGCTGAGGAAAGCGAGAGTCACTCACATGACCAATGGGTTCAAGTTTGCTCCTGGCCTCATCCGACCTCCAACAGAAGGCAGTTAGCAGCCTCGCTTCCAGAATGACCTGAGCCTCACGCGAGACTTTGTCGGGCCCTACCCTTGGTAGTGGGAAAGAGTGCCCCTCCCAGACACTCAACCTTTGTCTCCGGGGAGCCCCACTTCTCCTTCCAGCAGAGGCTGCAGCAGAAGGGGACGTGGGCTGGCCACAAGCTCCTGCAGCGTCTCTCGTCTGCCCCCCGCTTTCATCACTCCCACCCAGAGTGCACTGTGCCTCACTCACCCAGTCACCTGGGGAGTCTTTGATCTCAGAGATTTGAGGGGGCTAGTCATGAAGGAAGGAGGGCACACTTCATACTCGGTCTCAAGTACGGCCACAAGAAAAGACATTCTCTACAACACCATTGCCTATGCACAACAGCTGCACAACACACAAAGCCCCACTGCCTGTGGGGGAGTGTGGAGACCTGGTTCCAGTCATTCCTGATTTCCTCCAGCCTTGTTTTGATAAGATTTGATCCTGTGGCGTTCGTTGTCTACAGAGAGGAGAAGGCAGGAAGCATATGGATCCCCGTTGATCCTTCTCTGTGTGAACACCAGAGCTGGAAGCCCAGCTTCAGAGCTTTGCTTTCTCACTTGCAGTGCGCCCTTGAGCAAATCACTTAACGACTTGCATGCCTTCTCCATAGATGGGGTAATACCATGAAAAGTAAATAAGTTAATACATACAAAGCACTTCAGGATTATTTCTGGCACACAGTAAGCGCTGGGCCATAATTACTCTGGGAACAAGGCTTCTCTCTGGAGGAAAGGGCTCCTGCTACGTCTGCAGCGGGTTCAGATGATTGAACCAATGTGCCACTCAGCTGCACTGCACCCCCTTGGCAGGCCGTCCCTGCGAGCTCAAGGGGGCTTATATTAGCGGCTTTTAGCGAGACGTGGGGGGAGCAGGACGTGCGGACGTGGGGGGAACAGGACGTGCGCTCTCAGAAGAGACTGACTTGGGTCCTGGGATGATGGCAAAGTTGCTTTTCAGAAATTTGGATTGGCAATTTTCACTTGCTCAGTCTTATTCTTTTGCTGGTCCAAGAGCAGACCTTCCTGGCTTGACAAGGAAGGTCGCTGCTCACCAGGCGTTTTTCTGTAAAGGCGAACATCTGCTTCCGACAAGCACGGGCAGGTCATCTGCACAGATCACACAGACTTGGCAACTGCGAAGGGACCGCAGGGTTACATGAGCAGGAGTCTTGTTATGTCTGAAGGAAGCACAGTCGTGGTACTGTGTCCTTTTTGACTTTTGCCTTGTCAGTGGTGAAATGCGGCCAGTCTCTAGGAGCAGAGACCGCGGAGCAGCTGGAGCTGGCAGCCTTCCAGCCCTGGAGGCTGGCCGGCCTCACGTGCTCTGCACAACGCGGCGGGTGCCCTGGCAAGGGTGGGCTCGACAGCCGTTGGAAGAAGCACCTCTCCTTTGCGGGGAGACCCAGGGAGCAGCCAGTGTAGGCCCTGGTGGGTGTTACCTTCTTTCCCACAATTCACGCTCGCGCACGGCCTGAGAGAGAGTGCGCATGCGTATAGGGATGGGCCTCCCTGGCGGAGGCGGTGCGTGCGTGGTAAGCCTGGGGGAGGACCGAGCAGGGCAGCGCTTGAGAAGGTTGCGTGGCAGGGGGAGGTGAAGGGGGTGGTCTGGCGGGCGTGAGGAGGCAGGGGAGAGAGGTGGAGAATGGATGGCAAGAGGCACGTGTGTGACATGCTTGAAGTGCACGGCCCGATGTCGGGCAGGC
>NW_023250448.1:0-3761 GCF_002007445.2 Ailuropoda melanoleuca
ATTGATTTTTGAGTAGAGGAATAAAATAGAATACCAAGAGAAGATTAATCTAGTGGCAGGGGCATATTTCATTTTCTAGTTCCTTATTCATGATAAAGCATTGCTCCAAACCTTGATGATCATTCATTTTATAGCTTTCCAGTTGAAATTTTGCCAAAGGAAAAAATGATTTGTGTCATCATACTTATTTACTCATTTTCAGATAGATTGTTGGTAGATTAATGCACCATATTTCCCCTTATGGAAACCTTGTTACCTTTCTCCTCATCATGTATGTTGGCATAATTGCATACTGAGCTCTTTTTGATGAATCTCACCTAATTGTCCAGAAGGAAAGTGATTTTTACTCTTTTACCGCTGGCGGGGACTGGCCTGCAGCTCTTCTCGCTCCGGACAGTAGATACACAAGAAGCAGTTTAAGGAGAGGGTGTTAGAGTTACATTCCCCACCACAGCATTACATGCAATTTTTAATGTTTCCAAAATGTATGCCTAAATTTCTCCAAACTTTGAATTTCTAGATACGGGTGTTCTTTGGGATGAGGAGATATCTATCTATCTATCTATCTATCATCTATCTATCTATCATCTATTATCTTTTTATTTTTTAAGTTATATATTAAGTTTTAAATTTTTTAAGTTCTCCTAGCCGAGTGCCCCAANAGTTCTCCTAGCAGATTGCCCCAAGTGTTCAATTTAAATAAATGATTTAGACCTTTTAAATGCTCTTCACCATTTGTCTTTGTAGGTTTTTTTTTGTTTTCGTAGGGAACCATGGAATTCTGTGCCTGCCTCTGACCCATGATGATAGCTAGAACAACCTTGACCAGTTCCAGAACAATTTTCAGGTGATTTTATAAAAATTTTGTGAAAATTAGAGCATTTGAAATCTTTATCATGCAGAAAGATCCCATCTTGGAACCTGATATATCTACCCACTTAGGATACTATAATTTTCCTCAGTGCTGCTATATAATTTTGTTTGCGTAGGACATATGTATTTCCTACTGAATTATATCTGTAAGTATTTTCTACTGAATTGTATCTGTATTTTCTATGTCTTGAAACTTTTCAAAAAAGTTCACGTGTGCATGTAGACTGCGTCATGCTGTAATGAACAGCTGCTTTAATATTTAATTTGTACAAGACCTCATTACTGAACTGTCATTATTGCTGAGAGCTTTTCAGTTTGTTCTTTGCTGTGCATCATAAATCTGTAAGTAAAGATGGGTGTTTATCCTTGTTTTTGCTGGCCTCAACCTATCAATAACCGATGTTGTAGTTGGGCCCTTGGGGTTCTTATTACGATTTCAAGATGTCCTTCAGCAGCAAACATCAGGAAACTGAAAGAATAAAGGTTTATTACTAATAAGACCTGGCAGTTATACAGCACACCTAAAGCCACACAGGGAGGTTGTGGGGTGGAGAGAGGGGCAACAGAGTGTGTAAGCCAGGCCTGAGGTTCTCTCTTTATTGAGCTCAAGGAGGGGAAGCCAGGGGTTTGAAGGCTCACCTTTTACTGGTGAATTTAAAACATAAGAGCAGGAATTTGAAGTTTGGAAATAAAAACTACAAGGGCTGCAATTGTTCCGTTATCAAAATCAACCAAAGACCTAAAACAAAGGACCCTCAGTGGGAGGAGGCTGTGAGGCGGCTGTGTGCTGGGAGGAAGCTGTCTTTGAAGCAGAAGCCTGTTTGAAATGGATGTGTCACCAGTTAAAGCTTAAGTCAAGCGCTTGCATTACAAAAAAGAAAACAACTGTCAGGGCTTACACTACAATCCTTTTCAATATGTATGCCTCTTTTTTCTATGGGCTTCTGGAGTGAGAGGTATTGGAAATAATAGTAATCAACAGTGGTGGTAGAAATTGGTGGGGTACCTTCTAAGACTTGCCCATGAGGCCCTATCATTGTAATTTCTTTTGTTTTACAAGATTTTTCTCTGTCATGTTAAAGTTCTATAAATTTATTACTAGTTTAGTAACTACTCCCTAGAAGAGACATAGAATTTTATGAGATGCCTTTCAGAATTATTCAAAACATATGCTTTTTTCCTTTTTAATTATTAGTATGAAGATTCACGTTATTATTTTGTCTTAATGTTGAGTCATTCTTGAGTTATATATCATGGTCATGATACATTGCTATTTTAATATAATGCTAAAATAAACATGTTCAAATTATAGTCAAGATGCTCACATACACATTTGAAGATATTGTGTTCTTCCAATTGCTTTGACTAGCTTTGATGTCAGCCTTATGTTGGATTTATAAAAGAGAACAGACGACATTCAGTTATTATTTTTTAATTCCCTTTCATGATTTGGAATGGGACTTATCTCCTCTTCATAAATTTGAAAGGACAGGTCTTTAACTTCACTGTAGATTTGCTGTCTTCTGTCATGTATTTGTGTTCAATTGTTCCTTGTCAGTGACTTTCGTACTACAGTGTCCATTTAAAGGAGCGATATTTGATTTATTTGTTAATCAGAATTNAAGAGCAGACGACATTCAGTTATTATTTTTTAATTCCCTTTCATGATTTGGAATGGGACTTATCTCCTCTTCATAAATTTGAAAGGACAGGTCTTTAACTTCACTGTAGATTTGCTGTCTTCTGTCATGTATTTGTGTTCAATTGTTCCTTGTCAGTGACTTTCGTACTACAGTGTCCATTTAAAGGAGCGATATTTGATTTATTTGTTAATCAGAATTTTTTAAATCTAAAAAGTCTTTAATGTCATATAATTCTCTACATTAGTTTGTTCTTTTATGACTATTGCCAGAGGCAAGGAGAATAAGAGGATGGGTGAGTAGGCGGAGGGGATTAACAGTCTACGTAGAAGTTTCCAGCNGTAGAAGCTTCCAGCTATAAAATAAATAAGACACAGAGCTGTAATGTACCACAAAGGTGATATACTCCATAATATTGTGACAACTTTGTATGGTGACAGATGGCAGCTGGATTTATGGTGGGGATCAGTTCACAATGTGCATGAATATTGAATCACCATGTTTATACCTGGAACTAACATAATGTATGTCAACTACACTTCAATTAAAAAAAAAAGATAAAATCTCTTGTTTTGATTTGTTCTATTTTGTTGAGGTACAATTTAATCCTGTATCTACTTTTAGCTTTTCTTTTTCACATTTAGCCCTTTAACCCACTGGAATTACTTTTGTNTATATAATTAGGTAACTTTTTGACATATGCATACACCCAGGATATCAACACCAAAATCAAGATGAATAACCTTATCCAGTCCCTTTAAAAGTTTTCTGGTGTCTTTTTGCTTTTGTGTGTGTATATGTGTGTGAGTACATGCCTGTGTGTGTATGTGTGTGTGTGTGTGTGGTAAGAACACTTAATACAGTTCTATCTTTTTAGCAAGTTTTTAAGTGCACAATACTGTATTAACTACAGACAGTATGCTGTCCAGCATGTCTCTAGAACTGATTTGTCTCTTGTAACTATAACTGTAGCTATAACTATGCCCACTGAACAACTCTGCATTTCTCCCTCCCGCTGTCCCCTNTTCCCCTAGCAACCAGCATTCTGTTTTTTGTTTCTGTAAGTTAGACTCTTTTAGATACTGCATATAAATGGAATCACACAGCATTTGTTACTGACTTATTTGACTTGGCATAATGTCCTGTGGGTCTATTCATGTTATCACAAATAGTAAACTTTCCTTACAGCAAAGGAAGTCATCAACAAGGTGAAAAGGTAAACTGGAGAAAGGGAGAAATTATTAGCAA
>NW_023250449.1:0-155 GCF_002007445.2 Ailuropoda melanoleuca
GTTCCATTGCCGCCAGCAGTTTTGACATGATTTCCCCAGGGAGCAAGCATTTCGTTGGAAGCGGGTTTTGGTCGTAATATCTTTCTCAGTGCTGTGTTCGTCGTGTATCACTCACGGTACCAAAGCACCTTGATTCCTGTTCCACTTTCCATAAG
>NW_023250449.1:537-966 GCF_002007445.2 Ailuropoda melanoleuca
GGTGTTGTTTCTGACGCACGTATTTTGGGGCTTTTCATACCATTGCCGCCAGCAGTTTTGACAGGATTTCCCCAGGGAGCAAGCATTTCGTTGGAAGCGGGTTTTGGCCGAATTGTCTTTCTCAGTGCTGTGTTTGTCGTGTTTCACTCACGGTACCAAAGCACCTTGATTCCTGTTCCGCCTTCCATAAGGCCGTCGTGACTTCAAGGGCTTTCCCCTCACACTTTGTTTCTTGGTTCTAAGGGCTGGATCCTCCCCAGGCCCCTACACACAATGTGGAATGGGGTTTCCCAGCGAAAAGGCTGCTGTTCGCTGGAGGTGTTTTCCTGGACGCTCTGCATTATTACCCATGAGAAGAGCGCTGAGTGTTCGAAAATCCTGAACCTTTTCATTCATGCTCCCTTACTCACGAGAGATGATGATCGTTGA
>NW_023250450.1:0-205 GCF_002007445.2 Ailuropoda melanoleuca
CATCGGAATCTGGGGATGTACTGTATGGTGATTAACACAATATAATAAAATAAAATTAAAAAAAAATTAACTGTAAAAGGTAAAAAAAAAAAAAACACACCAAAAAGGAAAGTAAAATTGATTACACAAAAGAGAGGGAGAAATAGTCGAAACCTTGAAGATATGAAAGAGAAAAGGTGAATTTAAGAATATCATTTGGGTTTTT
>NW_023250450.1:243-2194 GCF_002007445.2 Ailuropoda melanoleuca
AACCTTGAAGATATGAAAGAGAAAAGGTGAATTTAAGAATATCATTTGGGTTTTTGTTTGTTTGTTTTGTAACATGTAAGGATGTCGTAGTACATTGCACTGATTTTTTTCATCTTAGTTGGAACACCGTAGGACATTTGCTCTTCAAAATGCACAAGACAGGGAATATTTGCAGTGCTGAAAAAAAAATCTTTTATATGAAGGAAACATCAAATTATGGTGGCATAAAGAAAGACAAAAGAAATCTTAAACACCTGCCCAGGTGTGTCATGATGTCATCAGTAATTGTAAATTTTAAGATTTATTCTAGGAAACTACTCTAAGACTGGTTCTTCTATATGAGAAGTGTAATTAATTTAAAACTTATCATTGTCAGTGCCCTAAAGTAACTAAATAGGTATTTAACATGTATAATTTGAATTAAAATCTTCCATTTATTTGAAGAAAGTTGATAAGGAAAATATACTTCCATAGTCTGAGAGCTCCTTTGGACATTTGCTGTATAAATCATGGTCCTAACTTGTGTTTGACACACAGAATCCATTGAATATATTTTCAAGTTAATAAATGTAAAATACAGTATGAACAATTAATGGCTTTTCCATTATACTTAAATCCTTACTTTTCATCCTGTTCAGTTTACTTCTCAGAATGGATAAATAATGTAATAAAAAACATACTATATTAGAAAAGTACATCCACGGAAAATTAAATGTTTTTCTGTAAAAGAAAATCAGACTTCAATAGATTCCCATATTCTAGAAGTGAAGAAACTGAATAATATATAAAATCAAAATTCACAAATAGTTTCCTCTAATTATGCAGTCCAAACTGAGCCACACTATGATTTTGTGCAACATATATTGACAGTTTTTTTCTGACACATTTTATAAGTAAAACATGTTTATTGGAGTGTTGATATGGTTAACAAAAATGGAGCCCTCGATATACAACAGCAAAGGAATGCTTATTTAAATTATACTATAGGAATCCCATTACCTTTTTTTGTTTGTATTTTTTTATTTATTATGTTCAGTTAGCCAACATTTGGTACATCATTAGTTTTTAGTGTTCAGTGATTCATTATTTGCATTTTTTACAACTCTACAGGTAATGCTATGCTCACAAGTGTAGCTACCATGCTTACTATGCAGCACTATTATGATACCATTGACTATATTCCCTATGCTGTATCTTTTCTTTCTGTGACTTACTCATTCCGTAACTGGAAGCCTTTATCTCTCATTCCCCCTCAACTACTTTGCTCAAGCCCCCACCCCCCGTCTCTGGCAGCCATCAGTTTTTATATTTATAGGTCTGATTCTACTCTTTCTTTCTCTATTCATTTGTGTTTAGATTCCACATAGAAGTGAAACGGTATGATGTTCGTTTTTCTCTCTCCAACTTTTTTCACTTAGCATTATACCCTCTAGCTCCATCCGTGTTGTCACAAATGGCAAAAATGGCAAAAATCTCATATTTCTCTCTCTTTCTCTTTTTTTTTTAAAGAGAGAGAGGACACACAGGGGTAGGGGGAGCAGCGAGAAAGAAGAGAAAGAAACTTGAGCAGGCTCCACACACAGTGCAAGCCCAATGCAAGGCTCAGTCTCATGACCCTGAAATCATGACCTGAACTGAAATCAAGAGTGGGACACCTAACTGACTGAGCCACCTGGGTGCCCCAAATCTCATCTCTTTTATGGTTGAACAATATTCCATTATATATATACAACATCTTCTTTATCCAGTCATCTATCAATGGAAACTTGGGTTGCTTCTACATCTTGGCTATTTTAAATAATGCTGCAGTTAGCGTAGGGGTGTGTATATCTTTTTCAAATTAGTGGTTTTGTATTCTTTGGGTAAATACCCAGTGGTAAAATTATTGGATCATATAGTATTTCTATTTTTATTTTTTCAGGAACCTCAATATTGTTTTCCATAGTCCCTT
>NW_023250451.1:0-180 GCF_002007445.2 Ailuropoda melanoleuca
GGAGTTGACCAAAATTAGAGCAGAAATCAATCAATTAGAAACAGAAGTACAGTAGAGCAAATAAACATGACAAGGAGCTGGTTTTTTGAGAGAATCAATCAAATTGATAGACCACTGGCAAAACTTGTCCAAAAACAAAGAGAAAGGACTGAGATTATTAAAATTATGACGGAAAAGGGA
>NW_023250451.1:562-783 GCF_002007445.2 Ailuropoda melanoleuca
CCCTCAAAAAGGAGAATTACAGACCGATTTCTATAATGAATATGGACGCCAAAATCCTCAACAAGATCCTTGCTAATAGAATCCAACAGTACATTAAAAGGATTATCCAACATGACCAAGTGGGATTCATTCCTTGGATGCCAGCATGGCTCAACACTTGCAAATCAATCAATGTGATACATCATATCAACAAGAAAAGACTCAAGAACCATATGATCCTC
>NW_023250452.1:0-911 GCF_002007445.2 Ailuropoda melanoleuca
ACCCTTCGTGAATAGGGAAACATGAGGGAAAGTGGTCACGGAGGCCTGACGAGAGTGCCCCATAGTGGTCTTTGAGACCCCACAGAGTGCAAAGAAGTATCAACGATCATCATCTCTCATGAGTAAGGGAGCATGAATGAAAAGGTTCAGGATTTTCGAGGACTCAGCGCCCTTCTCATTGGTAATAAANGCAGCCTTTTCACTGGGGACCCTGATTCCACATTGGGTGTATGGGACAGCGAAGCATCCAGCACTTAGACCCTTTTAAATGGGGACCCCGATTGCACATTGGGTGTAGGGGCCTGGGGAGGATCCAGCCCTTAGAACCAAGAGACAATGTGTGAGGGGAAAGCCCTTGAAGTCACGACGGCCTTATGGAAGGTGGAACAGGAATCAAGGTGCTTTGGTACCGTGAGTGAAACACGACGAACACAGCACTGAGAAAGACAATTCGGCCAAAACCCTACCGGCCTCCAACGAAATGTTTGCTCCCTGGGGAAATCCTGTCAAAACTGCTGGCGGCAATGGAACGAAAAGAAACACGTCCGTCAGAAACAACACCGTACAGGGACCGTCTTAGCACTATCATCACCCTTCGTGAATAGGGAAACATGAGGGAAAGTGGTCGCGGAAGCCTGACGAGAGTGCCCCATAGTGGTCTCTGAGACACCACACAGTCCAGGGAAATATCAACGATCATCATCTCTCGTGAGTAAGGGAGCATGAATGAAAAGGTTCAGGATTTTCGAGGACTCAGCGCCCTTCTCATTGGTAATAAAGCAGAGCGTCCAGGAATACACCTCCAGCGAAAAGCAGCCTTTCACTGGGGACCCCGATTCAATATTGGGTGTAGGCACTGGGGAGGATCCAGCCCTTAGAACCAAGAAACAAAGTGTGAGGGGAAAGCCCTT
>NW_023250453.1:0-2168 GCF_002007445.2 Ailuropoda melanoleuca
AAGAGCTGAGAACTGTTATTCAAACAAAAACTTGTCCACCAATATTCACAGTAGCACCCTTCATAATAACCGAAACGTCCGTTAGTGGATGAATGGATACACAAAAAGTGCTGTCGCCACAATTATGGAATATTATTCAACCATAAAAATGAAAGAATTACTGCCACGTGCTACAACATGGATTCACCTTTAAAACATGATGCTGTGTGAAAGAAGCCAGACTATAAGGTCACCTATTGCATGATTCTAATGATATGAAATGTCCTGAATAGGAAAATCCAGAGACACAGAACACAGACTGGGGCTGCCAGGGACCGGGGGAGGGAGAGAGAAGGGACTGCTTACTGGTTACATTATTTACTTTTGGGGTGATGAAAACATTTTAGAAATGGAGGTGACAGTTTTACAACTCTGAGTGTTCTAAGTGCCACTGAATTCTACATTTTGTTTAAAATGGTGAGGGAAAAAATAAAGGGGGGGAAAGAGGGGGAGATGAACCATGAGAGACTATGGACTCTGGGAAACAATCTTATGGTTTCAGAGGGTGGATGGGTTAGCCCAATGATGGGTATTAAGGAGGGCACATATTGGGGCACCTGGGTGGCTCAGTCATTAAGCGTCTGCCTTCGGCTCAGGGTGTGATCCCAGGGTCCTGGGATCGAGCCCAGCATCGGGCTCCCTGCCCTGCTGGAAGTCTGCTTCTCCCTCTCCCACTCCCCCTGCTTGTGTTCCCTCTCTTTCTGGCTGTCTCTATCTGTCAAATAAATAAATAAAATCTTTAAAAGCAAAAAAAAGGAGGGCATATATTTCATGGAGCACTGGGTGTTATACGCAAACAATGAATCATGGAACATTACATCAAAACCTAATGAAATACTGTATGGTGACTAACATAATATAATAAAAAACATGGTGAATTTTATGTTACCTGAATTTTACCTCAATAAAACAAATCATACTTAAATATCAAATATTATTAAATTTACAATCTTCAAGATTGAACAGATAATCTTCTTTTAAAGACGTTTCTATTTTGTTATCTTAAATTCTTCATTAAATTATTTCATCTGCTGATAATTTATATTACAATGAAAATGTGTATGATTTATATAGTTTTATTCATTTAACATAGTAAATGGCTTATGAGTGAAACAGTGAGATACATGGTCATGTATCTGGTCATGTATCTGTACGTGGTCACACTCTCCAGAGATGCTGGGGGATATATGCAGCCGGAAACCGCAGAGAATGAGCCTGGGGCAGACCCCATACTGACCTGTGCCTGCAGGTGCATTGAAGGTCAGCGTCTTATCGGGCAGAGCCTGGCTAATATTTCTCAGGACATCTTCCAGGCCAACGAGCAGGTTAGTGGCCACACAGTGCTGCTTTGAGGGGGGCAGGTCCTCCAGGTCCTCAGGGGTCTCCAGCAGCTCATCTACCCCCTGTATGAGGTCCTGGGGGATGGGGACACAGAGCTAGTGACCCACCCAGCCCCAGATAACAGGCCCCAGAGACTCATTGGTGGTACTGGATCAGATTCTGCAGGTCTTTGCCCCTGGAATCCAGCCACGCAGAAGTCAACCTTGTTCACAAATGCCAGGAATGACATTAGCCCAGTGTCCAGAAACAGCAAGAAGAAGTGACTTGTGGGTGCAGGGGGCTGTCTAACAGTGAGTGGGAATGCTTGCATGTCTACTNAACAGCAAGAAGAAGTGACTTGTGGGTGCAGGGGGCTGTCTAACAGTGAGTGGGAATGCTTGCATGTCTACTCCTCCCACCCACGCTGGGAGAGGAGGGGCCTCAGAGAGGAAGCCATCGTGTTGGGGCTGCTTTCTCCCAGGCCAAACCTCCCAGGCCTCTGTGGGACGCCTCCACCTTGCCTCTCCTGGGATGTGCCTTTACCTGGATCGTGCCCTGAGCCAAGGCTGGCTTGAAATCTCTGCGCAGATCTTGGACTCTTTCAAAGAAGCGGGAGAGTCTCTGGGATAGAGAGACGAAGCAGGTCAGAGAGCCTCACGTGTGGGTGGGGGAGCTGGGGGGAAATGGGTGGATCAGGAGGGCTACACAGAGGGATTCCTGCCTCCTTGTCCCTGCTGGGGCCACTCACCTGGCTCTGGATTCCAGGGGGTGGGGTCCAGGTGGGAAAGGACATCTCTGCAGGGGGTAGA
>NW_023250454.1:0-185 GCF_002007445.2 Ailuropoda melanoleuca
CATACACAAAAATAAACTCCAAATGGATGAAAGACCTCGATGTGAGACAGGAATCCATCAGAATTCTAGAGGAGAACATAGGCGGTAACCTCTACGACATCAGCCAAAGCAACCTTTTTCATGACACATCTCCAAAGGCAAGAGAAACAAAAGATAAAATGAACTTATGGGACTTCATCAAGATA
>NW_023250454.1:392-539 GCF_002007445.2 Ailuropoda melanoleuca
TCCCTCTCTCGCTGGCTGTCTCTATCTCTGTCAAATAAATAAATAAATAAAAATCTTAAAAAAAACAAAACAAAACAAAACTAAGAGGCAGCCTACGGAATGGGAGAATATATTTGCAAATGACACTACAGATAAAAGACTGGTATC
>NW_023250455.1:0-531 GCF_002007445.2 Ailuropoda melanoleuca
CACTATGGGGCACTCTCGTCAGGATTCCGCGACCACTTTCCCTCATGTTTCCCTATTCACGAAGGGTGATAATAGTGCTAATATGGTCCCTGTACAGTGTTGTTTCTGACGGACGTGTTTTGGGCCTTTCCGTTCCATTGCCGCCAGCAGTTTTGACAGGATTTCCCCAGGGAGCAAACATTTCGTTGGAAGGGGGTTTTGGCCGAATTCTCTTTCTCAGTGCTGTGTTTGTCGTGTTTCACTCAGGGTACCAAAGCACCTTGATTCCTGTTCCACCTTCCATAAGGCCGTCGTGACTTCAAGGGCTTTCCCTTCACACTTTGTTTCTTGGTTCTAAGGGCTGGATCCTCCCNCTGGAATCGGGGTCCCCAGTGAAAAGGCTGCTGTTCGCTGGCGGTGTTTCCCTGGACGCTCTGCTATATTACCAATGAGAAGGGCGCTGAGTCCTCGAAAATCCTGACCCTTTTCTTTCATGCTCCCTTACTCACGAGAGATGATGATCGTTGATATTTCCCTGGACTGTGTGGTGTC
>NW_023250455.1:546-1000 GCF_002007445.2 Ailuropoda melanoleuca
GTCTCAGAGACCACTATGGGGCACTCTCGTCAGTCTTCCGCGACCACTTTCCCTCATGTTTCCCTGTTCACGAAGGGTGATGATAGTGCTAAGACGGTCCCTGTACGGTGTTGTTCCTGACGGACGTGTTTTCTGCCTTTTCGTTCCATTGCGCCAGCAGTTTTGACAGGATTTCCCCAGGGAGCAAACATTTCGTTGGAAGGGGGTTTTGGCCGAATTCTCTTTCTCAGTGCTGTGTTCGTCGTGTTTCACTCACGGTACCGAAGCCCCTTGATTCCTGTTCCACCTTCCATAAGGCCGTCGTGACTTCAAGGGCTTTCCCCTCACACTTTGTTTCTTGGTTCTAAGGGCTGGATTATCCCCAGGCCCCTACACCCAATGGTGAATCGGAGTCCCCAGTGAAAAGGCTGCTGTTCGCAGGAGGTGTTTCCCTGGACGCTCTGCTTTATTACCA
>NW_023250456.1:0-1267 GCF_002007445.2 Ailuropoda melanoleuca
ATTAAAAAGGAAAATTGGTAAATATTTTAGGTTAAGTACCAATATTAAGAAAAAAAAACAACTGAGACTAAGTCCCTAGATTTGCCATTTCATAAAATAAGAAAATAACATTTTATAAATTAAAATGTTATGAAATAAATGCAATTTTATAAAATTTGTCAATCTAGACAATAAATAACTTGTCCAAGTAACAGACCTATTAGGTGGAGTCCAGGGGCCACATTCTAAAAAAATAAATTTATGGACTCTAGAAAATAAGTGTATTGACACAATAAAGTTATGTAAAGTGTTACTAGTATAGAATTGTGGTGGAAATAAAAAGTTCAGTGACCTTTGTCCTGAAGCATCAGAAATACCTGAACTGAGGATGGCTGAGTTTTAGTTTACCATTGAAAACACATGGTAAGATTGTGAAATCACAGGGAGCAGATGCTTTCTGTTCCTGGATCCAGACTTGGTGAAGAGCGGCAGATGTCACTACAGTGAATGAGGGTGAGAAACTAAAATCTGCTGTATTTCTCCAGATCCGGGCGGCCAGCTAACACACAAAAATGCTTAGAACCAAAGAGCTGCAATCCACATTTCCAAAAAAAAAAAAAAATGTTAGCTTTTTCTAAATCCTCCTCTATTGTGTCTGTATACATTATTTGACAGTTTTCTGGAAGTTTCATCAGTGCCACTTGCACATCTGTGGTACGTGTCTGTGCAGAAGACAGAGTGCAAGTACCTGGGAAAATGGGCTCTTCAGGTGACCACAGCCGGTGATGCCTGACCGGCGCAGGCCAAGTGGGGGCGCAGCAGCATACTGAGTAAGGCAGGCGAGTGGCAGCTGTTTGGGAAACGCAGCAGTCCACGTGGCCAGGGACACAGTGAAAGATCAGTCTTGTGCCAGAAATGACTATGAGTTGGCCTCAAATGAAAGGCAGCGGTTATGAGGCCCCCGGATCACCCACATCTGTATGTTCCCTATTGCGCCTGTGCTGTGAGCACAACACCGTAGCTGTATGTATTTGGGAACACTTCCGAAAATGTGTGTCTAGTAGTTCGTTAGGAAATGTATGAAACTAAAAACATAATCTATCAAGAGGAATCGCTGTTCGGGGTTAACATTGTAGAATGACTACTTTGGAAAAGGTCTTTACTCCTTGAAGAATAAAGAAATCATCATGTAATTGCTGCCTCTGCACATTGTGTTTGAGTGACTGATTTACTGAAATCGGCATGAGGCTAGTTTTAAATAAAAATTTATTTTAAATCCAAATTTATA
>NW_023250457.1:0-2512 GCF_002007445.2 Ailuropoda melanoleuca
ATTAACTGCTAGTTATAAATAGATAAAAACAAACATGGAAGTCAGTTGTTAGTTGGCTTTGAAAATTTTCCTTATACTGAAATATGTATATTTGTTCTTTTCTTCTTTAAATGTTCTTACCAGGAATGAAGTGAAGTCAGGTGGACGAAGTGACTTTATACCAACCATCAAGTTTCGACACCGTTCTTTGTTAAGAAATCGATGCTGTGCTGTAGCGTACCTGTAAGCTTCTCAGTTTTTGCTTCGGTGGCAGGGAACAATGGAGGGCTTTCCGTGTGGTTTCCTAATTAACCATTTCAAATGGATAACAGAAATTCTTAGATTTGTTTTTCCTGTATAAGCATTCTAAATACTTCATAGCAGCATTGTCCACAATAGCTAATTCATGGAAGGAACCGAGATGCCCTTCAACAGATGACTGGATTAAGAAGCTGTGGTCCATATATACAATGGAATATTACTCAGCTATCAGAAAGAACGAGTTCTCAGCATTTGCTGCAACATGGATGGCACTGGAGGAGATAATGCTAAGTGTAATTGGTCAAGCAGAGAAAGACAATTATCATATGATTTCTCTCATCTATGGAGCAAAAGAACTAGGAAGATCCGTAGGGGAAGAAAGGGATAAAGAATGGGGGTAATCAGAAGGGGGAATGAAGCATGAGAGACTATGGACTCTGAGAAACAAACTGAGGGCTTCAGAGGGGAGGGGGTGGGAGAATGGGATAGACTGGTGATGGGTAGTAAGGAGGGCACTTATTGCATGGTGCACTGGGTGTTATACACAAGTAATGAATCATCGAACTTTACATCAGAAACCAGGGATGTACTGTATGGTGACTAACATAATAAAAAACATTAAAAAAAGAGCAAAATTGAAGAAACAGTGCAGAGAAAGGGAATACAAATGGAGAAAGGTGGGGTCTTCAGTGGGATCAAGAGTGTGGGACAGGAGATCAGGCTTGACAAGAGGACACTGCTTCCTCTAAGTCCACTTGGAGGAAGTAAGAATGGGCTCCTAGATGTGGAGGGAGTTCTCACACCGTGGCTTGTGTTTTCTCTGCGAAGGTAAGAGGTAGAGTCAACCAACTGCTGAGCCAGTTTTCTTGCTGGTGAGGTGATAGGAACTGAGGATGTCTTATTCCCTCTCCTGTGCCATGCATCCCCTTAAAATAAAGGAAATACTGTATCTGTAAGACTTATTATTGTTGTTCTTTTGGAGAGCAATCTCATAAATGCATTTAACTTATGCATTCAGTACTGGGCCAGAAGCCGGGAAATGTATATATGTAAAACGAGGACAGTTCAGGTTGTGCACATATTGTCTGGCCTTCCACACAGTGACCATGTATCCCAGAGTGCAGCAGGTGGGCCCAGGGAAGTGCTGTGTTCTCAGTGGTCTTCTTTCTTTCGTGTCTCTCAACTGTGGGACCATCTGTCCTACTGGGTGTGGCTCTAGTGGTTAGGGGTAATTTTGATCTTCTCCATTTTTGCCTTGAATGCGATTTAACCTTACATAAGATGTAACGTGATCGTACATACTCTTGTGGCACCTTGCGCTTTTGCAAAATGTTTTCTAATATTCTCATTGGTTCAATATGCTGCCTTAAGCTACCAGTTCAGAAAGGACTTACCTTTTAGATTTTTTTTTAAATTTCTTATTTATTTTTTTATTTTTAATAATGATATTTTGTATTATGTTAGTCACCATACAGTGCATCCCTGGTTTTTGATGTAAAGTTTGATGATTCATGAGTTGCGTATAACACCCAGTGCACCATGCAGTACGGGCCCTCCTTACTCCTCATCCCCAGCCTATCCCATTCCCCCACCCACCTCCCCTCTGAAGCCCTCAATTTGTTTCTCAGAGTCCATAGTATCTCCATACCCTTTAGATTCTTAGTCAAGCTTTGTTTCTAACTTAGTTCTGAATGCCCATTTCAAGTTTTTAACTGTGATTTTTACAAAAGAGCTATTTCATAACCATTTTTATGTCTTTTATATTTTTTAAGAAGCTGCAACCACATCTGAGAGATTTTAAAAGTAGTTGTAATTTTTAACAGTAAATACCTAATTTCGCTATTGCAACCATGGTTTAGCTTAAAAGATAAGGAGCCCTTTGCTGTTGTCCTTTGTTTGATTTTAAGTGATGGCACATAATCACTGAACTTCAACCATGGTTTGAAGGATAAATAGGTACTAGTGACATTGCCTGTGCCCAAGCGTGGGAGCCATGAGAATATGCCACTCAGGTCTCTGCTGTGGGGATCATGACTGACTAATAGCTCCGGCTGCTGCCCTCTGGATTCACCAGCAAAGCTTAGCCAAAGCTAAGCTTCTCTTGGGTTACTTGCAGTTACTGAGCAAGCGGGGAGTCCTAATGTGGTCCACTCATGCAAGATCCACATGCCTCTGAAGGGTGACTTTGGCTTGAGGACTCCGCTTGGGTGTGGTCAAGACCTTCTCAGGACTGAGTTGGAGTCTGAGACTCTTCCTGCCCAACCCTCCTTCC
>NW_023250458.1:0-4150 GCF_002007445.2 Ailuropoda melanoleuca
ATGAAAGGGGGTAATGTTTCCCTAGTGTGACTACTGAACAGTGCTATACAGTGAAGCTGAGGTGGGGTGTGACGTGGCGGACCAGCGTGGGATTCTGGAGATCCAGTTCTACTCAGCCCTGAGACACTGGAACCCCAGCTGCTTTCCCCAGACCTTGGAATGAGTAAAACATAACCTGTTCATGGAGAGAGAATGCGTAATCAAGACACTTAACAGGTGGTAGATACAACCAAAATTAACAGTAGTCGTTGTGAAATGTCTACCAGCCAATATTGTAAGGATGTAAGGGAACAAATGTCCACAATAAAATAAGGGATTTTTATTAGAAATTACACTGGCTGGTGATGACCACTGACAATGAACCTCAGAACTGAAAATGACATTGCAACTGAAGAGAGAAAACATGAACGATGTTGGCTACAGTTTCAAGTATAGGAAGACCTGAGAGCTTTATTTGGAAATACTTACTGTGATTCAATTTAATCTTTCACTATTTTTGACAGTGAATTCAGCAAGCCACTGAGCATATTTTTAATCTAAGAGAAAGGTTAAGCAAAGAATAAGAAGTATGGTTTCTATAGAAATAATTTTCTTGTAAGTTGTCATAGCACTAGAACAATAAAATGTAATTATGGGAAATGACTTATGTGTAACTTTAAACAAAGCCCGAGGAAGATACGTCGTGATGTAACACATAGTATTATTTTTCTATAGCACACACGTACTACTTTGGCCAATTTATTCAGTCCTTCTCCTCACACCTAAGCTGAGAACAAATGATGCAAAATATCAGTCATTGGCATTGAAATCAAGCAATTTCAAAAACAAAAGGCAAACCTTTTTGCTTTGCATAGAAATCTGTACGGAGGGATAATATGAGTACGATATCACAATCCAGGTGTTCTGAAATACCAAGTTTCAATTTCCTCTCTCCTTACCATCCTTGATGTCTTCAAAGGGTGAGTAGAGTGAGCTTCTGGTTTATTCTATGAATTTGGAGAAGAATGCAAAACACAGAAGCCTAGCATCAGGACTTTCGTTTCTAAATAATATTTTCTACTGAGAGGAACCAGGACTCCTTGGGAAGGTAGCTAATTCCAGAGTTGAGCCAGGAAAAGCGTAAGATGAGTCTGGAATGTTTTAATGCACCAGAGAGTAAACAGGTCCCTAAGGAATCATAGGGACCTAGCAAAGGGAGTCAGGAGCTAGAACAGCTGCCTTGGCCCCATCTGTCAAAATCTGACCATCAAAATAAATATTTATTGTAATAGACCATGACTCACTGGATAAAATAAAAATACGTGGGTTGACCCCGACACAAACAAACACATAAATAGGGGGAGGGAAAGCTCTTGTTTGTAGTGTAATGCCAACTAATAAATGCAGAAAGAGTGATGGGGTTATCCATTCATCAGTGGATGCTAAAACTAGTAAGTAGACCAAGTTTGATGAAGAACAAGGTCTTTCTACACACTCCACGTATCTACCCATGGATTACCTACAAATGGAAATTTATGAGTCCACAGTGGAGAATCTTGGCTGGTAGCCATGAAGACGAAAATTACCCAGAGCAGCCCCAGGCCGGCAGGCCCCAGAAGATGGAAAGGTACTAGAAAGAGCAAGAGATAACCAGCTGTTTCTGCTTCTGTAAACAGGCTTCCTACCACAAGCTCCCGACACTGCTCTAACCGCTGTTCCCACCTAAAGCAACCCCCTGCTCCCTCCATTTATTTTATTTTGTTTTATTTTTTATATTTTATTTATTTATTTGACAGAGAGAGAGATAGTGAGAGAGTGAGCACAACCAGGCGAAGTGGGCCCTGCTCCCCCCACTTAAAATCCCCTATGAGCAGTCAGCATAGCCCTTGGAACCTGACCCCCGCACTCCCCTATAAAAGTCCTGTAACCCCACTATCCGGGGCCCAGAATATCGAGTGCGAGCTCATCTGGGTCTGCCAGCATAAAATAAACCCGAGTTCTCCTGCTTCTCGGAGTGCCACTTGGTTTCTCACCGGTCTGATTATTGTTTTTCTGCAACAGCAGTGAACTAAGTTATTAAAATGGAACCTTTGGGAGCAATGGTGATGCCCTTCAGTGTGTGGATGGATACATGAACTGCCGTCCATCCAGACGGTAGCACACTGGTCATCACGAAAAAGCAATGAGGTAGCAAGCCATGAAAACACAGGGAAAGACCTTACATGCCCATTACTGTGTGAAAGAAGCCAATCTGGAAAGGCTACAGCCTGTANGAAGGCTACATCCTGTAGACTTCCAACTCTAGAACATTCTGGAAGAAGCAAAACTACAGAGACAGTAAAAAGATCAGGGTTTTCCCTAAGTTTGGACACTAGGTGGGATGAATAGACAGAGCACATGGATTTCTAGGGAAGTGAACATACTCTGTATGACACAATATTAGGGGTACAAGTCATTACACGTTTGTCCAAGCCCATAGACTGTACAACCCCGAGAGTGAGCCGTAATATGAACTGTGGATTGGGGGTTACCAGGATGTGTCAGAATAGGTTCATCAGCTGCAGCAAACGAGCCGCTGTAAGGAACGTCCTGCTCTGCTGGGGAATGCTGATAAGGCGCTGGAGGGGTAGGCGATGCTTGTGCCGAGGCCGGAGTGTATGGGAAATCTCTACGCCTTCCGCTCAATTTTGCTATGGAGCCCAAACTGCTTTTAAAAAGTAGAGTCTTAAGGAAAAAAAAAAAAAAGGAGGAAAATAAAGCTAACTGTCACCGATTTGGGAATAAATTGATATTAAGTGCTTCCTTAAACGATAATGCGCTGAGAAGTCAGCAGTTCAAAAACACATCAAATCAGATATATTAAATATATAAAAAGTAAATTGGAATAAATACCTTCATCACTTGGCTGTTCTGAAACTGTGTGTTCCCGAACTTGCTGGGTGTGGCGGTCGAAAAAGCAACTAGATCTTGACATTGCTAATGGTGGCTTTTCAGAGATGACATGATTTTTCAAGCTGGTGTCATTGAAATAAAAAAAAACCCATCATGTGGTGAAGTAGGTCTAAGGTACTGAAACTAGTGTCGGGGAGTAGTTGTGGGAGCAGAGGAGGATTATAACAGGGATAATTTGTAATGATGTATTCAAACTGCGGCCATCACGTAAGTGCATTGCTTCATGTTGGCACAACATGTATTTGTTTAGAGCAAAGGGTGTTCTGAAGTTTCACATGAGGTCAAAGCATTTTGTAGGTGAGGTGGGTGGTGGGGAAGCAGTTTCAGCAGGGAGACTACATGGGGGGGTCCGGGGGAGCCAGGCGAGTTAAGGGTGTTCTTGCCCACCTCGGCCAGGCTCCCTGGCTGCGTGTTTCTAAAAACAGGGAGGTGAAGAAACAGCAGCTTAATTCTCTGGGGTGGAAGTGTACCAAGACTGTGTAGACTGGCTTCAGGAGAAGAGTTCTTCTGATCCATCCCGTGGGCAGCCCCTGGGCACTGAGCTCATAGAGCTGAGTCTCCCCGGAGGCCCCACAAGCCTGGAGTGTTAGCTCAGGAGCGGATCTTGGTGATCGAAGGGGCAAGCCCTCCATGGCTCATCAAGGCCTGGCAAGGCCAAGGACCTTCCTCCGTGTTCTCGGTGTCTCCAAGCTTCGGTGCCAGAGCCCAGCAGAAAACGCACTTTATGGTTCTAAGATGAGGACTCTTTTTACACTTCGTGATTTTTCAATCCCATCTCTAGTATGTTTGAAGATTCAAAACTTTCCATCGGTTGATTAAGAGATTAAGTAAACCATGTTTTTTCTTGCTGTTGTCATATAAATATTTTGCACGCTGATAATTATTACTAAATTATCCCTGAATTATCCCTGAATTCACCAGGGCCTTGGAGGACCTTTCCAAACCTTTGAAGGCCACATTTTAGGTGAGTTCCTTCCAGGAGACTTGGTTTTCCAAAGATGGATGTGATTCTGCTGGGGTCAGCGGGGGGCTCAGCTAGACACTCCTATGAGCTTCCTATCGAAAGTGTCACTGGGAAGGGTGACAAGCTGGCAAGGACAGGAGGCATGGGAATGGCTCCAGGTGGGAAGACCACAGAATGAGCAGAGTCTGGGGCTTCATGCAGAAGGGCAGCCCCAAGCCCTGGCTGCTGAGAAGCACCCTTGGTGCCTGTGGTCAC
>NW_023250459.1:0-190 GCF_002007445.2 Ailuropoda melanoleuca
TCTTGTAGACAGCAAATGGATGGGTCATGTCTTTTTATCCAATCTGCAACCCTGTGGCATTTTATAGGAGAATTCAAGCCGTTAACGTTGAGACTGCATACTGGGAGATATGATTTTAATGATGCCATGTTGCCAGTAAAGTCTTTGTTTGTATCGGTTGTGACTTTCTGCTCTGTATCACTCTTGGGGC
>NW_023250459.1:437-1330 GCF_002007445.2 Ailuropoda melanoleuca
CTGATACCTTTGCCTTGGTACGTGAGAAATTTCTTTGCCCTGGCTGCTTTCAATACTGTATCCTTTCAATACTGTATCTAATATTTGCGAATTGCTCTATGACGTGACGTGGCATAGGTTTGTCATGGTTGAGCTTGGATGGGGTCCTCTCTGCCTCTTGGACACGAATGCTTGTTTCCCTTGCTAGATTAGGGAAGTTTTCAGCTACAATTTGTTCAAATATCTCTTCTAGACCTCTGTTTTTCTCCACCCCTTCAGGGATGCCGATGATTCTGACATTGGATCGTTTCATAGAGTCAGTAATCTCCCGTAATCTACATTCGTGGGCATGGATTTTTTTAAGACCAGATTCTATTTTCGTTTTTTCTTCTACTAACCCATCCTCCAATTTGCTAATGCGTTCCTCTGCCTCGGTGACCCTGGCCGTCAGAGCCTCTAGTTTTGACTGCATTTGGCTCATAGAATTTTTAATTTCTGTCAGATTCGCTCTCATTTCTGCCCTTAGGGATTCTATATTCTCAGCAACGTTTTCTCTGATGCTTTTTTCAAGTCTACTCATCATCTTGACCATTGTTGCTCTGAATTCCATTTCTGATAATTGGGATACATCCATATGTATTAATTCTGTGGCCGAGGCCAATTCTGTGGCAGAGGCCACAGACTCATTATCTTTTCTTTGCTGGGGGGGACTTNTGTCATTCTGATGAGGAGAGGTTGCAGGGTTGTTCAGAGCCCAAGTTATTGACTGGGACCCAGTCCGTGCACCCTTGTTTTATAGAGATCTTAGGGATGTGGGCTTCTTCTTTAAAGATTTTATTTATTTATTTGAGAGAGAGAGAGACAGTCAGCAAGAAAGGGAACCCAAGCAGAGGAGTGGGAGAGGAAGAAGCAGG
>NW_023250459.1:1502-1630 GCF_002007445.2 Ailuropoda melanoleuca
GTACTCAGAAAACCCTGTTTGGGTAGAGTCTCCGTGTCCCCTGGAGGGGGGATGGGAATGGGCTCCCTGCGAGCCGGTATTTCCGGGCTTTTGTTCTCTGGCGGCTTTCCCTGGCGGTTTGCTGTGCC
>NW_023250460.1:0-722 GCF_002007445.2 Ailuropoda melanoleuca
CAGCAGGGAGAGCAAGTATATGAAGGAAAAACACAGGCCCTTGTTTTGAAAGAACTGTGGTGAGGGCTGGCCGCTAACAGTTGCTACATTGTCTCTAGTTCAGTGCAAAGTAGAAGGCTGTGTTGGAGGAGGTGCTCTAGTTGTAGCTGAGCAGTCACAAGTGCCAGAAGGCCACAGTTCGTGGTGTTCGGAAACTGAAACAGGAGATGTGCAGATGCATTACTTCTGTGTCCTCGTTTCCAATCTAGTTGGAGTGGCTCCCTTAGCAAAGCTCACTTCATTTTGAATCTCTTTTTTTTAATTTTTTATTGNTTTTATTGCGTTATGTTAGTCACCATACAGTAATCCTTAGTTTTTGATATAATGTTCCATGATTCATTGTTTGCGTATACTACCCAGTGCTCCATGCAATATGTGCCCTCCCACTAGCTCAACATACATACACTCTCCCTACTCTTGTTCCCTCTTTCATCCCCCCTCCCTCTTAACTCATCCCTGTTTACCTTATACATTTAATGTACACTTGGTATTTCCTGAGTACCTGCTATCCTCCCTAGAATGTGAGGTGACCCAAGGCAGCGATTTCATTCTTGCTCTGTGCTCTGTCCCAGAGCCTAGAACAATAACATAATGCGTGCAGTGAAGGGTTGTTTAAGAAATGAGCAAACAGAGCTTAGTTAAGTGTTTGGCTTAACGCTACACCTCATTTTTAAGGTTAATTT
>NW_023250461.1:0-399 GCF_002007445.2 Ailuropoda melanoleuca
CCAAAATCCTCAACAAGATCCTGGCTAATAGAATCCAGCAGTACATTAAAAGGATTATCCATCATGACCAAATGGGATTCATCCCTGAGATGCAAGGGTGGTTCAACATTCGCAGATCTATCGGTGTCTTAGATTTTATCCAGAAAGAAAAATTCAAAAATCATATGATTCTCTCAATAGATGCAGAAAAAGCATTTGACAAAATACACCATCCTTTCTGATTAAAACCCTTCAGAGTGTAGGGATAGAGGGTACATTCCTCAATCTCATAAAAACCATCTATGAAAAACCTACAGCAAATATCATTCTCAATGGGGAAAAGCTGGAAGCCTTTCCCTTAAGATCAGGAACATGACAAGGATGCCCACTCTCACCACTATTATTCAACATAGTACTAGA
>NW_023250461.1:543-1140 GCF_002007445.2 Ailuropoda melanoleuca
TCTATATGGAAAACCCAAAAGAATCCACTCTCAAACTATTAGAAGTTATAGAGCAATTCAGTAATGTGGCGGGATACAAAATCAATGCTCAGAAATAGTTGCATTTCTATACATGAATAATAAGACTGAAGAAAGAGAAATTAGGGAATCCATCCCATTTACAATAGTACCAAAAACCATACGTTACCTTGGAATTAACTTAACCAGAGACGTAAAGGATCCATATTCTAGAAACTATAAATCACTCTTGAAAGACATTGAGGAAGACACAAAAAGATGGAAAAAATTTCCATGCTCATGGATCAGAAGAATTAACATAGTTAAAATGTCCATGCTTCCATGAGCAACCTACACTTTCAATGCCATCCCGATCAAAATACCGATGATATTTTTCAAAGAACTGGAACAAATAGTCCTTAAATGTGTACGGATCCAGATAAGGCCCCAAATCACCAAGGAACTGCTGAAAAGGAAAAACAAAGCTGCGGGGCATCACAATGCCGGTTTTCGAGCTGTACTACAAAGCTGTGATCACAAAGACAGCATGGTACTGGCACAAAAACAGACACGTAGACCAATGGAACAGAATAGAGAACC
>NW_023250461.1:1344-1448 GCF_002007445.2 Ailuropoda melanoleuca
ATGTGAGACATGAATCCATCAAAATCCTAGAGAAGAACATAGGCAGCAATCTCTACGACATTGGCCAAAGCAACCTTTTTCATGACACATCTCCAAAGGCAAGA
>NW_023250462.1:0-246 GCF_002007445.2 Ailuropoda melanoleuca
ATTCGGTAAAACCCGCTTCCAACGAAATGCTTGCTCCCTGGGGAAATCCTGTCAAAACTGCTGGCAGCAATATAACAAAAATGGCCAAAACACGTCCGTCAGAAACAACACCGTACAGGGACCGTCTTAGCACGATCATCACCCTTCGTGAATAGGGAAACATGAGGGAAAGTGGTCGCGGAAGCCTGACGAGAGTGCCCCAGAGTGGTCTCTGAGACCCCACACAGTGCAGGGAAATATCAACGA
>NW_023250462.1:441-580 GCF_002007445.2 Ailuropoda melanoleuca
TTTAGAACCAAGAAACAAAGTGTGAGGGGAAAGCCCTTGAATCACGAAGGCCTTATGGAAGGTGGAAAAGGAATCAAGGTGCTTTGGTACCGTGAGTGAAACACGACACACACAGCACTTTTGAGAAAGACAATTCGGT
>NW_023250463.1:0-181 GCF_002007445.2 Ailuropoda melanoleuca
CGCCCTTCTTATTGGTATTAAAGAAGAGCGTCCAGGATAACACCTTCAGCTATCATACGAGTTTCATTTGGAACCAGATTCCCGATTGGGTGAATGAGCCTTGGAAGCATCCAGCACTTAGAACCAAGAAACAAAGTGCGAAGATAAAGCCCTTGAAGTCACATCGGCCTTATAGAACGTG
>NW_023250463.1:250-913 GCF_002007445.2 Ailuropoda melanoleuca
GAGAAACAAAATTTGGCCAAACCAGCCTCCAATGCAATGTTTGCTTCATGGGTAAATCCCATTAAAACTGCTGGTGGCAATGGAACGAAAATGCCTAAACCATTTCTGTCAGAAACAACACTGTGCAGTGGCCGTCTTAGCACTATCATCATCCTTCGTGAATAGGGAAACATGAGGGAAAGTGTTCACGGAAGCCTGGCGAGAGTGCCACATAATGGACTCTGAGACACCACACAATCCAGGGAAATATCAACGAACATCATCTCACATAAATAAGGGAGTCTAAATGAAAACGTTCAAGAATTTCGAGGACTCAGCGCCCTTCTTATTGGTATTAAAGAAGAGCGTCCAGGATAACACCTCCAGCTAACATCCGCATTTCCTTGGGACCCAGATTCCCCATTGGGTAAATGTGCCTTGGAAGCATCCAGCACTTAGAACCAAGAAACAAAGTGCGAAGATAAAGCCCTTGAAGTCACATTGGCCTTATAGAACGTGGAACAAAAATCAAGGTGCTTTGTTACCGTGAGTGAAACACGATCAGCACAGCNGTGAAAGACGATGAGCACAGCACTGAGAAACAAAATTTTGACAACCAGCCTCCAATGCAATGTTTGCTTCATGGGTAAATCCCATCAAAATTGCTGGTGGCAATGGAACGAA
>NW_023250464.1:0-355 GCF_002007445.2 Ailuropoda melanoleuca
GAATTGTCTTTCTCAGTGCTGTGTTCGTCGTGTTTCACTCACGGTACCAAAACTCTTGATTCCTGTTCCACACTCCATAAGGCCTTCCTGACTTCAAGGGCTTTCCCCTCACACTTTGTTTCTTGGTTCTAAGGGCTGGATCCTCCCCAGGCCCCTACACCCAATGTGGAATCGGGGTCCCCAGTGAAAAGGCTGCTGTTCGCTGGAGGTGTTTCCCTGGACGCTCTGCTTTATTACCAATGAGAAGGGCGCTGAGTCCTCGAAAATCCTGAACCTTTTCATTCATGCTCCCTTACTCACGAGAGATGATGATCGTTGATATTTCCCTGGACTGTGTGGTGTCTCAGAGACCACT
>NW_023250464.1:568-744 GCF_002007445.2 Ailuropoda melanoleuca
TCTCAGTGCTGTGTTCGTCGTGTTTCACTCACCGTACTGAAGCCCCTTGATTCCTGTTCCACATTCCATAAGGCCGTCGTGACTTCAAGGGCTTTCTCGTCATAATTTGTTTCTTGGTTTTAAGGGCTGGCTCCTCCCCGGGCCCTACACCCAATGTGGAATCGGGTCCCCAGTGA
>NW_023250465.1:0-1442 GCF_002007445.2 Ailuropoda melanoleuca
GGGTATAAGAGGACAATTGAATCAGGAGGAGGTACAAGAGTAAGTGTTTGATGTCCGTGGGAAGTCTCTCTTAAACAAGCAAGATAAGTCTGTGAGGTAATATGACTGATTTTACATTGGAGAATATTGCTTTGGCCTTTAAAAGAGAACCAGAGTTTAATAGAGTTAGTGGGTTGATCGATTTGGTTTGATGACACTGAGNACAGATGACTGGATTAAGAAGCTGTGGTCCATATATACAATGGAATATTACTCAGCTATCAGAAAGAACGAATTCTCAACATTTGCTGCAACATGGACGGCACTGGAGGAGATAATGCTAAGTGAAATAAGTCAAGCAGAGAAAGACAATTATCATATGATTTCTCTCATCTATGGAACATAAGAACTAGGAGGATCGGTAGGGGAAGAAAGGGATAAAGAAAAGGGGGGTAATCAGAAGGGGGAATGAAACATGAGAGACTATGGACTATGAGAAACAAACTGAGGGCCTCAGAGGGGAGGGGGTGGGTTAATGGGATAGACTGGTGATGGGTAGGAAGGAGGGCACGTATTGCATAGTGCACTGCGTGTTATACGCAACTAATGAATCATCGAGCTTTACATCGGAAGCCGGGGATGTACTGTATGGTGACTAACATAATATAATAAAAAATCATTAAATAAACAAACAAACAAACAAATAAATAAATAAATAAAATTAAAAAAAATAAAATAAAACAATTGCAAGGGAGAAAATTGTATTAGTCAGTGTTCTCCAGAGAAGTATAACCAATAGGCCCTCTTTCTGATGGTTTATCTATCTATCTCTATCTATCTACCTATCTCTCTATCATCAAAATAAATTGTATATACAGAAAGAGAGAAAAAGAAAGAATGAGAGAGAGAGACAGACGGAGTGAGAGAGAGAGAGGAGAGACAGAGAGAGAGAAATTGATTTACTTGAAGGAGTTGGCTCATGAGATTTGGGGCCTGGCCAATCTGATGTCTGCAGAGCAGACCAGCAGGCTGGATGTTGGCCAGAGTCAGTCTTGCAGTCTTGAGTCTGGAAACAGGATTCCAGACAATTGTTACTGTCTCCTTTGTGAAGCTATTGTGGGGATTGCAGAGACCTTGGGTGAAAGGAAAAAGCAAAGGGCAGAAAGGGACGGGTTTTCAGGGTCTTTGAGTGCTTTATGAAGGATTTCAGTATACACAATACTCATTAATATACCCGATATGGATATCTAGTGGGGATTCTGGTCCTTTTAATTCAATTAGTCCTTAGTAGATAAGATGTCTGCTGATTTCCTTAAAAACCTGGGATGAAATGTTTTTAAATAATTTTTTATTATATTATGTTGGTCACCATACAGNGAGTACATCCCTAGATTTTGATGTAAAGTTCCATGATTCATTACTTGCGTATAACACCCACTGCACCATGCAATACGTGCCCTCCT
>NW_023250466.1:817-1728 GCF_002007445.2 Ailuropoda melanoleuca
AAGCCATATTGTCTGATAGGAATGGTATTGTATAGTCGAGGAAGCATAATTGTATTGTTTAAAATACCTGTACATCAAATAATTGTTCTTATTAAAAAATTTGGAGTGATATGTGAATTTTTCATGGCTCCGTTTCTATGAAAAGTTTTTATTATGAATAATACATGCACATGCACTTCTTTTTTTTTTTTTTAAAGATTTTATTTTTTTGTTTGACAGAGACAGCCAGCAAGAGAGGGAACACAAGCAGGGGGAGTGGGAGAGGAAGAAGCAGGCTCCCAGCAGAGGAGCCTGATGTGGGGCTTGATCCCAGAATGCTGGGATCACGCCCTGAGCCGAAGGCAGACGCCCAACAACTGCGCCACCCAGGCGCCCAATGCACATGCACTTCTTAAAGTTAAATCTTGTTTTAGGCAGTTAGAGGCCATTGTCATTCTCTTCTGAAAAATAATTTAGATACTTTGTTAGCTCAAGATAGCTATGACTTCATAAAAGCAAAAGGGATACTGAAGGATTGACTGGTGGTACATTTTTATTTCTACCTCCCAAGATACTCTTGTAGGTGCCCAAATGCTTTAGAGGTTTAGGTTTCTGAATTCTGTTTTTGAGGTAATAAATCTTTTTTTTTTTTTTAAAGATTTTATTTATTTATTTGACAGAGATAGAGACAGCCAGCGAGAGAGGGAATGCAAGCAGGGNGAGGGAATGCAAGCAGGGAGAGTGGGAGAGGAAGAAGCAGGCTCATAGCGGAGGAGCCTGATGTGGGGCTCGATCCCAGAACGCCGGGACATGCCCTGAGCCGAAGGCAGATGCTTAACCGCAGTGCCACCCAGGCGCCCCGAGGTAATAAATCTTTTAAGTATGTAAAAACTAAGAAAACATAGATGAATGCCTTTATTAACTTGAAAAAT
>NW_023250467.1:0-546 GCF_002007445.2 Ailuropoda melanoleuca
ATTCGGCCACTGCTGCTCTGACTCTCAGAAGAGGCACAGCAAACCGCCAGGGAAAGCTGCCAGAGAACAAAGCCTGGAAATACTGGCTCACAGCGTGACCATCCCCAGGCCCCCTCGCAAGGGACATGGAGACTCTACCCAAACAGGGTTGCCTGAGTATCGGTGCAGCAGGCCCCTCCCCCAGAAGGCAGGCTGAAAAATCAAGAAGCCCACATCCCTAAGATCCCTATAAAACAAGGGCACACNCTGGGTCCCAGTCAATAATTTGGACTCTGGACAACCCCGCAACCTCTCCTCATCAGAATGACGAGAAGGAGAATTCCCCCCCCAGCAAAGAAAAGACAACGAGTCTGTGGCCTCTGCCACAGAACTAATGGATATGGATATAGCCAAATTATCAGAAATGGAATTCAGAGTAACAATGGTCAAGATGATGTGTGGACTTGAAAAAAGTATTAATGAAAATGTTAATGAGAATATAGAATCCCTAAGGGCGGAAATGAGAGCGAATCTGGCAGAAATTAAAAATTCTATGAGCCAAATGCA
>NW_023250467.1:634-755 GCF_002007445.2 Ailuropoda melanoleuca
AGAAGAGAAAGCTAGAATAGAATCTGGACTCAAAAAAAATCCACGCTCAAGAATGTAGGTTACGGAAGATTACTGACTCAATGAAATGTTCCAATGTCAGAATCATTGGCATCCCCAAGGG
>NW_023250468.1:0-182 GCF_002007445.2 Ailuropoda melanoleuca
TTCTTCCGATCCATGAGCATGTAATATTTTTCCATCTTTTTGTGTCTTCCTCAATGTCTTTCAAGAGTGATCTATAGTTTCTACAATATAGGCCCTTTACATCTCTGGTTAAGTTAATTCCAAGGTAACGTATGGTTTTTGGTGCTATTGTAAATGGGATGGATTCCCTAATTTCTCTTTCT
>NW_023250468.1:654-762 GCF_002007445.2 Ailuropoda melanoleuca
AGTCTTTTCTTGTTGATATGCTGTATCACGCTGATCCATTTGCGAATGTTGAACCACGCTTGCATCCCAGGGATGAATCCCACTTGGTCATGATGGATAATCCTTTTA
>NW_023250469.1:0-3640 GCF_002007445.2 Ailuropoda melanoleuca
ATGCTGACTGGAGACAAAAAGTCAGAAACAACAAAGAATCATTGAGGACTTTTGAGAAACATGATGTAGGGAGGCCAAGTGTACAATTCCCACTGTCGTGTCTCAGCAGCTCAAGGAACCAAAATAATATGGATGTGAGCAGGAAGAAATAAAAAATAAAAAAACACTAGCTATGTAGCGATCCTCAGAGAAAGCACTACCCAGAGCCTTAAACAGAGGGGGCCCAGCATGAGTCAGTACCTTAGGGCGGTCTGGAAAAGTACGGAGGACCAGGGTCACCGTTAGTACTGCAGAAGTGGGTCAGTGGGGCTCCGGGTAACGGGAGACCTGCAAGAACTCACCTGCTCCCCTGGTTTCAGGGAACGAGGATAAATAGCAAATGGTGCAGGCACCACCCAGGACACTTAATAAACTCTGAATGGCTTACCCTTTTTAAACACATGTGATCTTGTTTCTAAAGAAAAAAAGTTCAGCCACCCCAAGTAAAACATTTGTAGGACTGTGGAATTGTCTGTGCAGACTTTCCAGGTGCAATAGCTGGTTTCATTAAAGCACTAATTCGCTTTCTCAACATGCTGGGTTGTTGAAAGGAAAGAGATGTCAAGCCCAGCCACACTGGTATCTGAAGAAAAGGGCAGGATGAAAATAAAAAGTAAATATAGAAAGCTAGTTTTTAGTAGGCTTGTTGTTTTTCTAACTATCCCAGAGAAAATATTTTACGCGGGTTTAATTTCCTAGTTCCTCAGGACCTCACCCAGGATGCCCTGACCTTGAACGGCATGATCCATCCATCAAACATGGTGTTACATTGTCTGTGGAATAGTTTGTTTTAAACATCCCTCAGTATAAACAGTTTTATGTAAGCGGGCATAAGTGGTCTCTAATCTACGGCATAGTAGGAGAGATTGAGTCTTTGAAGCAACTCAATCAGCAAAGCTCACTCCAGACCTGGCCTCTTAAGCACTTCAAGCATCATTATCACAATTTCCATCATACTGTTTGTTAATTAACATGAGAGGTGATAGAGAAAATTTAGAAAGGTAAGTGGCATTCCAAATGATGTGGTCTGGTAGAAAGCCCAATACACCAAAAAGGGGAAACTATCCCACAAGAGCAGTAACTACCTTTGAATTCGTATTCCTGATCTTGAGTTCTGTTGATTTCCATGTCTTCTATCTGCTGCTTCACCTCAATGTGTCTGTGTCATTGGCATGGTACTAAGCCTCAAACATCCATACACACACGCACACACACACACCACTAGATACCTAAGGAAATATCCTAAATCTTGAAAAACAAAACACAAAACATAGCACAGAAGAAGATAAAAAGCATAGAAAATGACCAAAAAAAGATAAAAGCAACAGAAGCAAATTATAGATATCATCTGCTTTGCATTTTTTTAATGAAGAAAAATTCTAAAATAAGGGATTG
Organism: Ailuropoda melanoleuca; assembly: GCF_002007445.2. NCBI lineage: Eukaryota > Metazoa > Chordata > Mammalia > Carnivora > Ursidae > Ailuropoda > Ailuropoda melanoleuca. The sequence continues at coordinate 1,435 of NW_023250469.1, forward strand.
AACATCATTTTCAAAGTGCAGAATGTGCTAGCAGCATAAAAGTAAGCGCATTGTCTCTATTTTTCTTTCAAATCACTTTACCCCTGGTAACAAACCCCAACCCCATGGCATTGGGTTATAAAACCCACCCATCTTCAGCCACAGTGATTGGTCCAGAGATGCTCATATCAGTAAAGCAAGGGCTACAAAAAGCCTTCCTTGGATTTTTGTTTGCAGGAACTGGCAATGAAATGCCTGCTTTCATTCCTTGGATGCCTGAGGCTCCATGGACATGAGCCTAAAACTATCTGTAGCTGTGGGTTCAATCTTGCCTGAGCAGCTGGCCTGAGAGAATCAAGCCAACAGGCAGAGAGAAACACATACAGAAAATAAAAGAGAAAGACTCAACAATATTCAACTTTTATGAACCTCTAAGCCAGTTTCATCTCTCCATAATTCAGTAGCTGAAATCAGTACAAATCCCGAGTTTCTTTGAATGAGTGTGTAGGACTTCCGTACATCAGGAACTTCTCTAATACAAGCCGGAAGCGAGAAAGTTGCCAGTGACAACCATAAAGTGGGGGAATCCATCATATAATGATGAATCAAGGGGTTGGGAAACAGAGTCCCTCCCTCACAAACTGGGATGGAGTTAGAGGGCAAACTGTGTCTCCCTAAAATTCATATGTTGACGTCTTAATGCCCCGTACCTCAGAATGTGAACTTGTTTGCAAATGAGGTCAGTGCAGATATAATATTGAGTTAAGATGAGGTCCGTAAGCTGATCCCTAATCCAATATGATTCCTGTCTGTATAAGAAGGGGAAATTTGCTCATGGATACACACACACACACACACACACACACACAGAAAAGATGATATGAAGGGACACAGAGAAGATGGCCATCTATAAACCAGGGAGAGAGCCTTGGCACAGATCCTCCCTCACAGCCCTCAAAAGGCATTAACCCTGCTGACACCTTGACTCTAGACTTCTAGCCTCCAGAGCTGTGAAATATTAAATTTCTGTTGTGTAAGCTACAGTTTGTGGCATTTTGTTATGGTAGCCCTGGCAACAAATACAGATGGTAACAATCCAAGCCCTGAGGCAGGAACCAGTCATTAAAATGCCTCTATGATATCCTGGTACTTGGACGTGATACAGGCTGAGTCTCTTCAGCTGACTAGGAAAAAAAATGATGGGAGATTGAAAAGGATTGCTCACTTCTTTCTGCTTTGAGTAAAAAAAAAAAAAATGCTGCAAGTTAGAAACAAGTAGAAATAAAATGCGGCCTGTCTAGAAGAAAAAAGATAAAGCAAGCAAAATCTATAGCATTGTTGAGGCACAACATTTCTGTCTGTAATATGCCCAGCCAAGGAAGAATGGCGAAATACTCTGCCAGTTATTAATGACACTAGCGTCTACAAACACTGGGTAAGTTCTGATTTGAAGTTGTTGACTTCAGAGGCTTCCTGGCACTGTTTGTTAGCCATTGAAGTGGGCAGTCAGTTAATATTTTAAGAGTCTTGGATTACAAAAGAAACATCTTGGGGTTCTTCAACAGCTATAGAAATTCCCAGTCTGTCCCCCATTNCAGCTATAGAAATTCCCAGTCTGTCCCCCATTCGGTCAGAATGGGAGAGGCCAAACTTGTCAGCTCTAAAAGGCAGTTTTCCTTGAGCCGAAGTAAGGGATCAGGTTTTGTAATTGGACTCCTTCATATCAAAAATTTTATTTAGAATAAATTTTGATTCAGGTATCCAAACAGTAAAGAAGTTCAGATGAAAACAAGAGAGGTCTGAAGCATTGTAACTGATTCCCAGATCCTTCCTCTTCATGTCAAATATGTGCCCTTCAAAGTCATGTATGAAATCTCTAGTAAGTTGTATGGGCTGTTGCCTCACATAGCCTGAAACATGTATGTATAAAAAAGTTATTTTGTACCCAGATAACCACCTACCTGTGTGACAGATTTATGGAACCATGCAGCGGAAATCCAGAGATCCTGACATAATTTAGTATTACCACAACTAACCCAAGGGCTCTGTTCCACAGATAAGGAACCTCCCACTACAAATATCACCAGTCTAGACACCGAAAGGCAAATGTTTCCAAAGGGACTAAATTAGGTTATCTGCTTAAGGCATGTTTAACCAGGAGGGGAATGGATCCAGGTCCTGCTGCTTAATTGTCATTTTTTCCAGACCCAGTGGCCCCCTTTGGTGC
>NW_023250470.1:0-156 GCF_002007445.2 Ailuropoda melanoleuca
TTTTGGTACCATGAATGAAACACGACGAACACAGCACTGAGAAAGAATATTCGGCCAAAACCCGCTTCCAATGAAATGTTTGCGCCCTGGGGAAATCCTGTCAAAACTGCTGGCAGCAATGGAACGAAAAGGCCCAAAACACGTCCGTCAGAAACA
>NW_023250470.1:234-519 GCF_002007445.2 Ailuropoda melanoleuca
AGAGTGCCCCATAGTGGTCTCTGAGACCCCACACAATCCAGGGAAATATCAACGATCATCATCTCTCATGAGTAAGGGAGCATGAATGAAAACCTTCCAAATTTTCGAGGACACAGCGCCCTTCTCATTGGTAATAAAGCAGAGCGTCCAGGAAAATACCTCCAGTGAACAGCAGCCTTTTCACTGGGGACCGTGATTCCACATTGGGTGTAGGGGCCTGGGGAAGATCCAGCCCTTAGAACCAAGAAACAAAGTGTGAGGGGAAAGCCCTTGAAGTCACGACGG
>NW_023250470.1:641-837 GCF_002007445.2 Ailuropoda melanoleuca
TGTTTGCGCCCTGGGGAAATCCTGTCAAAACTGCTGGCGGCAATGGAACGAAAAGGCCCAAAACACGTCCGTCAGAAACAACACAGTACAAGGACCGTCTTAGCACTATCATCACCCTTTGTTATTAGGGAAACATGAAGGAAAGTGGTCACGGAACCCTGACGAGAGTGCCCCATAGTGGTCTCTGAGACCCTAC
>NW_023250471.1:0-695 GCF_002007445.2 Ailuropoda melanoleuca
ATGTCTATCAATAGATGGATAAAGAAGATGTGCTATATGTATGCAATGGAATATTACTCAGCTATAAAAAAGAATGAAATCATACCGTTTTCAACAATATGGTTGGACTAGAGGGTATTACACTAAGTGAAACAGTCAAACAGGGAAGACAAATATCATGCAATTTCATTTATATGTGGAATCTAAAAGACAAAACTAACAAGACAAAAAGACTCATAAATACAGAGAACAAACTGGTGTTTGCCAAAGGGGAAGTGGGTGGGCAGATGAGCAAAAGAGGTGAAGGGGATTAAGAGGTACAAACTTCCAGTTATAAAATACGTAAGTTATAGGAATGTGAAGCACAGTATAGGGAATATAGTCAATAACATTGTAATAACTTTGTATGGTGACGAATGGATAACTACACTTATCATGGTGAGCACTTTGTAATGTATATAAATGTCAAATCACTGTTATGTACACCTGAGAATAATATAATATTATATGTCAACTCTATTTTAATAAAAATAAAAGAGAAAAAAATTGTGAAACTGTTTTTCACAGTGNTAAAAGAGAAAAAAATTGTGAAACTGTTTTTCATAGTGGCTGTACCATTCTGTATTCATACCAACAGTGTATGAAAGTTCAACTTATTCCACATCTTCATCAGCAGTTGATATTGTCAGTATTTTTGTTTTTATTTTAGCAATTCT
>NW_023250472.1:0-325 GCF_002007445.2 Ailuropoda melanoleuca
TCTACTTAGAAGCTGAGTTCTAGAGCAGGAGGGCCTGGAGTGGCTGGGGTGTGTCCCGGGACGGGGTCTGGATGAGGGGTGTTCCAGGACCGGGGGTGGGGGGGGTAGGCAGGGATGCTTGTGGAGGGAGGATCCATGAGGGTGGTATGGACAGGCTCTTCCCTGCTCCACAGGTCCCGCCCAGGTAGCCTGATGGCCTCACTGCTGGCTTGTCTTCCTCATGATTTCAGGGTTCATCCCTAGTCTCCGGGAACCCTCCTTTCCCGAGCAAGGCTCCACAGAAAGAAAGAGAGTATAGATAGAGGACCCTGCAGCCAATACTCCA
>NW_023250472.1:676-1465 GCF_002007445.2 Ailuropoda melanoleuca
GAGGGAAAGGACTGGAAGAGGGACGCCATGTGTTATGGGCTATCATGGTAGAAAGTAGAAGGAATGTGTCTTCCTTTCTTCATATTTACTGCACTATTTTACTAACAAAACGTAATCTGGCTAAAACCTTAGAGAACTTTTTAATTACCTGATATGTTTGTAATAAAGAGGAAGATTTAATATGCAGTCTTAATATTTTTATAATATGCACATTAGAATCATTGAAACCTGGCCTATCCAGGAATATGAAAGATTTTGAAGGTGTCTCATGGACCCAGATATTTCTGGCTCTTGGGTCACACTTACAAAAGGGAAGCCGTTCCCAGATCATGAAAACATTTCATTTTGGGGCTTCACATGCGCAGTATTGTATCAGGAATATTCCTTTGTAGTAAAATGGGTTTTTTTGTTTCTGTTTTTCTTTTGTTTGTTTGTTATTTAAGAGAAAAAAACCTGGAAAAAAAATGAATCACTCATAGGTTACATAGCTAGATACAAAAAGGCCACGCTATCTGATCCCACACACACGAAAACCAGGACGAAGTAACTCAGAGGCGGAGAGGGGAGCCACGGCTGCAGGGACTACGCTGAGGGAATGAACAGTATCTGATGAGTGGCACGGGAGTCTCTGGGAGGGAAATATTGTAGAAGGACAAGATTGTGAAACACTCTGTGCCTAATGACACCTGGATGTACAATTTAAAAGGATCAGAGTAAAATTCCATAAAAACTCAATTTATCCTTTATTTATAGAGCAGAATATATTAAGGTGTGAAGTAGGTACATGAA
>NW_023250472.1:1820-1928 GCF_002007445.2 Ailuropoda melanoleuca
GGACTAGCTTTCGGCGCCGTTCCGGATCTCGCTCTGAGGCTGCTGCTGTCGCTCCAAGAAGAGAAAGTACGGTCATCATGATTGTCTTTCCATGTCCCTTCCAAATGA
>NW_023250473.1:0-169 GCF_002007445.2 Ailuropoda melanoleuca
ATTCAAGATGAATGACGGTGTTCTTCTGGGTTCTGTGATGCTTGTGGTATTTGCCAGCTTTCGAGGTGTGATAATTAGTTGCAATTTTTTTTATCTCAGTAAATATTCACTTTTATATCCCAATCTCTATTTGCAATTTTTCTCTTTCTTTTCTAGGACTCCCCTCCCC
>NW_023250473.1:8478-9358 GCF_002007445.2 Ailuropoda melanoleuca
AGCCACGGCCCTGCCCACCACGGACCCCCGGGGACCACTGACGGCTCTGCCATCACCGTGCTGGTGGCCTTTCGAGAATGGGGCACAGCTGGAATCCAGCAGTGGGGAGCCTCTTGACACCGGCCTCCCTCATGTAGCCTAATGCCTTTGGGGTCCACCCGGACTGCTGTGCACCCACAGTCCGTGTTAATGCTGAGCCGTGATCCATGGTGCGATGTGCCCAGTTTGCTCAGCCATCCAAGCATGAAAGGACGTTCAGGATTTTCAGTCTGTAGGGGTAACAAGCAGAACCCTTATAAACCGCCAGGTACGGGTCTGTGTGGACGGACTGTCATTCATAGAGGCAAATACCCAGCACAGGGTGGCTGAGTCACCTGCTAAGTAAATACCCCAGCGCGGGGTCGCTGAGTCACCTGGTAAGTACGCGGTGAGCTTTCTAAGTCGCTGTCCAAGCGGCTGCACCGTTTTGCGCCCCGTCTGCAGGGTCTGAGCTCCGCGCCCTGTACCGCGGCCCTCACTTGCTGCCGTCACGCCCCGCGTTCCGACAGGTGTGTTTGGCCGTGCTAATTGGACTGCCACCAGTTTCTAAGGACAGTGCTCTTTTCCTTGGGAATGACAGACCCTTGCGTTTAACTATTGCCCCGTGCCCTGATGGATGGTGATTGTACAGCATTTGTGGAATGTGAGTGAGCCGGGGATGCTGAGGCCTGTGCTCTACGGGGCACCCACCCGGGGTCCCCAGCGTGCAGCACGGTTGTACCGTTTACAGACGCCTGGAGAGATGTGCCAGGATCGCTAACAGCAGCGACGCTGCTGAAAGAAAGCTCGCACTTACCGGCTGCGTCCGCGTGGCCCGGCACCCGCATCTCTGTGTGGAGGC
>NW_023250474.1:0-744 GCF_002007445.2 Ailuropoda melanoleuca
CTCTCATCAGGCTTCTGCGACCACATTTCCTCATGTTTCTCTATTTACGAAGGGTGATGATAGTGCTAAGATGGACCCCATACCGTGTTGTTTCTGATGGACAAGTTTTTGGCCTTTTCATTCCATTGCCACCAGCAATTTTGATAGGAATTACCCAGGAAGCAAACATTTCGTTGGAAGGGGCTGTTCGCCAAATTTTGTTTCTTAGGGCTGGTTTTGTCGGGTTTCACTCACGGTACCAAAGCACCTTGACTCCTGTTCCACCTTCCATAAGGCCGATATGATCTCAAGGGCTTTATCCTCTCAATATGTTTCTTTTTTTTTTCTTTAATTTTTTGTTTATTTGACAGAGATAGAGAAAGCCAGCGAGAGAGGGAACACAAGCAGGGGGAATGGGAGAGGATGAAGCAGGCTCATAACAGAGGAGCCTGATGTGGGGCTCGATCCCACAATGCCGGGATTACACCCTTAGCCGAAGGCAGACGCTTAATCGCTGTGCCACCCAGGCGCCCCTCACACTTTGTTTCTTGGTTCTAAGTACTGGATCCTTCCCAGGCCCATACNCATACACCCAATGTGGAAATGGGATCCCCAGTGAAAAGGTTGATGTTAGCTGGAGGTGTTTTCCTGTATGCTCTGCTTTATTACCAAATACAAGGGCTCTGAGTCCTCAAAAGTCCTGAACCTTTTCATTCATGCTCCCTTACTCACGAGAGATGATGTTCGTTGATATTTCCCTGGATT
>NW_023250475.1:0-1699 GCF_002007445.2 Ailuropoda melanoleuca
CCCATTATTTACCTTAAATCCAAAGTAGTTGTAAGAGAAATCTCGGTCATAGATAATGGCAGAGTTCAGGCACTGAAAGAGGTTAAAAGGAAAAAAAAAAAACAAAAAACCTATAATTAAGATAATTAGACATATTTTCACAAAATCTGCTATCTTTTAGCCCTGACTCAAGAACTAAATTGACACAGGATACAAAAGAGATAACACTAAGTATTATAGACCAGAAATTTATATCTAACATTAAGGAAAATAAAACAGTGTATCAATTGAATATTTTAATTAGGTTTAAAAACATGTATATTAAAAGACAAAGAGAACATGTAAATGTAAGCTGTATATAAGTAAAAATATTAATGTGATTTTCCAAACTTTCCCTGTTATGTTTACAGTTCACCTCTAATTAAAAAAAGGAAAGAACGTGAGCACAAGACAGAGCATATTATCATCCTTAAACATGTTTTTACACTACCTGTTAATCTAAAGATATTGGTACCACATATGTACTAATACATATTTTTATTTTAAAATTAGCCTATTTTAAACTGCACAAAACAATATATATGATAAACACGACAGAAGGTAGGATTACATTAATTCTAAGGCTCTTCAAAAAAAATTTAACCAGTTTTAAACAAACTAGTGTCGTGACAATGAGATTTAGAGCGGAACTGGTCATTGTTACAGTCTCTCGTGGCTATAAAGCTATTTAGAGGAAAACAAAAGCAATCAGGTACAAATAATCATTCTGGATAGAAAAAAAGGGAATTAGTACTATTTTTCAAAATACTAACAGTGTTTCTGCATAATGATCCATGGCCAAGGCCTAGAAAAATATCTATAAAACCCTTCCTTTTCTCTTAAGTTTTTAAGGGCATNTCTTCCTTTTCTCAAGTTTTTAAGGGCATCTTTGTTGCCAAAAGCAGGTAGGTGTCTAGCATGAATAATGGGGAACTGAAATACTTATCAGTATTTATTTTACAAATACAGGATTTTGCTGTTCTTTCTTTTTGTTTTTAACCTGTCTTCCAGATTATACATATAAACAACACTCAAACTCGGTTTTCTCTCAGTCTTTTTAACATCAGATACATATTTTGAGAGACAGCTGAGTAATCATTCTACTACCCAAGGTTAAAACTGGTTTCTAATCTGTCCAGATATCCATGGTAAATAAATCCATGTACAAAAGGGCTGGCAAGACCTACACATTTTTCCCTTTCTCTCCTGTGGGATCTAGTTAAGAAAGGGGTTAAAACACATAAAGGGATAATTTTTAAGTTGCTGAGCAAGGTCTCTCAAGATTTTATGTTGGCAGTCAGTTTGGCAATGTCTACCAAATTTTAACAAAATTTTTGAATGCATATATTCTTTGGCTAAGTAACTCCACTGAAAGGATTTATCTTACTGATAGACTCATGTATGAGCAAAACACCTGCCATAAGAGGATATTCACTGCAGCAAAAAATGGAAAACAAATACTCATCACTAGCAATTCTTACATACATGTACAATGACAGTATATNCCAGTATTTATTTTACAAATACAGGATTTTGCTGCTGTTCTTTATTTTTGTTTTTTTTTTTTAAAGATTTTATTTATTTATTTGACAGAGGTACAGACATCCAGCGAGAGGGAACACAAGCAGGGCGAGTGGGAGAGGAAGAAGCAGGCTCATAGCAGAAGAGCCTGATGTGGGGC
>NW_023250476.1:0-456 GCF_002007445.2 Ailuropoda melanoleuca
AGGATTTTGATGGATTCCTGTCTCACATCGAGGTCTTTCGTCCATTTGGAGTTTATCTTTGTGTATGGTGTTTTAGAGTGGTCAAGTTTCATTCTTTTGCATGTAGCTGTCCAATTTTCCCAGCACCATTTATTGAAGAGACTGTCTTTTTTCCACTGGATGTTTNCCTGCTTTATCAAAAATTAGTTGCCCAAAGAGCTGAGGGTCCATTTCTGGGTTCTCTATTCTGTTCCATTGGTCTATGTGTCTGTTTTTGTGCCAGTACCATGATGTCTTTGTGATCACAGCTTTGTAGTACAGCTCGAAATCCAGCATTGTGATACCCCCAGCTTTGTTTTTCCTTTTCAACAGTTCCTTGGCTGATTCGGGACCTTTTCTGGTTCCATACAAATTTAAGGATTATGTGTTCCAGTTCTTTGAAAAATGTCATCGGTATTTTGATCGGGATAGCATTGA
>NW_023250476.1:559-1461 GCF_002007445.2 Ailuropoda melanoleuca
TTTTGTGTCTTCCTCAATGTCTTTCAAGAGTGACTTATAGTTTCTAGAATATAGATCCTTTACGTCTCTGGTTAAGTTAATTCCAAGGTACCGTATGGTTTTTGGTGCTATAGTAAATGGGATGAATTCCCTAATTTCTCTTTCTTCAGTCTCATTATTCGTGTATAGAAATGCACCTGATTCCTGAGCATTGATTTTGTATCCCGCCACATAACTGAATTGCTCTATAACTTCTAATAGTTTGGGAGTGGATTCTTTTGGGTGTTTCATATAGAATATCATGTCATCTTCAAAGAGAGACATTTTGACTTCTTCTTTGCCGATTTGGATACCTTTTATCCTTTTTTGTTGTCTGATTGCTGTTGCAAGGACTTCTAGTACTATGTTGAACAATAGTGGTGAGAGTGGGCATCCTTGTCGTGTTCCTGATCTTAAGGGAAAGGCTTCCAGCTTTTCCCCATTGAGAATGATATTTGCTGTAGGCTTTTCATAGATGGTTTTTATGAGATTGAGGAATGTACCCTCTATCCCTACACTCTGAAGGGTTTTAATCAGGAAAGGATGCTGTATTTTGTCAAATGCTTGTTCTGCATCTATTGAGAGAATCATATGATTTTTGGCTTTTTCCTTCTGGATAAAATCTAAGACGCTGATCAATTTGCGAATGTTGAACCACCCTCACATCCCAGGGATGAATCCCACGTGGTCACGATGGATAATCCTTTTAATGTACTGTTGGATTCTATCAGGCAGGATCTTGTTGAGAATTTGGCGTCCATATTCATTAGGGAAATCGTTCTGTAATTCTCCTTTTTGATGGGGTCTTTGCCTGGTTTGGGAATCAAGGTAATATTGGCCTCATAAAATGAGTTTGGTAGCTTTCCTTCTGTTTCTATTTTTTT
>NW_023250476.1:1698-1925 GCF_002007445.2 Ailuropoda melanoleuca
AATTTATTGGCATAAAGCTGTTGATAAAAGTTTCTAATAATCCTTCCAATTTCATTGGTGTTGGTTGTGACCTCTCCCTTCTCATTCATAATTTTATTAATTTGGGTCCTTTCTCTATTCTTTTGGATAAGTCTTGCAAGTTGTCTGTCAATTTTGTTGATTCTTTCAAAGAACCAGCTTCTAGTTCTGTTGATCTGCTCTACTGTACTCCTGGTTTCTAATTCATT
>NW_023250477.1:0-2297 GCF_002007445.2 Ailuropoda melanoleuca
ATTTTTGTGAGTAGTGGAATATAGTGGTCCAATTTCATTATTGTGCATAGGGTTATCCAGTTTTTCCAAAACCATTAGTAAAGAGGCTATTCTTTCTCCACCGAGTATGGCTGGTTCCTTTGTTAAATGTTAGTTGACATATAGATGGGAGTTTATNATATTTCTGCTTGCTGCCCTTGCTTTTGTTGCTTGTGCTATTGGTGTGAGATACAAAATACCATTTTCAAGACTAATGTCAAGGAGTTTGTTCCCTATCTTTCCTTCTAGGAGTTTTATGGTTTCATATCTAACCTTCCTGTGTTTAATCCATTCAGGGTTAATTTTTGTGAGTAGTGGAATATAGTGGTCCAATTTCATTATTGTGCATAGGGTTATCCAGTTTTTCCAAAATCATTAGTAAAGAGGCTATTCTTTCTCCACCGAGTATGGCTGGTTCCTTTGTTAAATGTTAGTTGACATATAGATGGGAGTTTATTTCTGGAATCTATTGTGTTCTGTTGGTTGATGTGTCTTTTGTGTCAGACCCATAGTGTTTTATTTAGTATAGCTTTGTAGTATAGTTTGAAATCAGGAGTGTGATGTCTTCCCTTTTGTTCTTTCTCAAGATTGCTTTGGCTTCAATCTGTTAAAGTTTCATACAAATTTTAGGATTCTTTTTGTATTCTGGTGAAAAAATGTCATTTGAATTTTTTTATTTGAATTCAATTAGCCATGGAAATGTACATCATTAGTTTTTGATGTAATGTTCAATGAATCATTAGTTGAGTATATCACTCCATGCTCATTGTATCACGTGTCCTCTTTAGTGCTCATCACCAAGTTTCCCAGTTCTCCCACCCACCTTCCTTTCCACAACATTCAGTTTGTTTCCTGGAGTCAACGGTCTCATATGGTTTGTCTCTGTCTCTGATTTCTTCCAGTTCTCTTCCCCCACCCCAGTCCTATTGTCCCCTGGACTATTCCTTATGTTCCACATATGAGTGAAGACATATGACAGTTGTGTTTCTCTGATTGACCTATTTCACTTCGCATAATACCTCCAGCACCATTCATGTCGATATAAATGGTAGATATTCAACCTTTCTTTTGGCTGAGTAATATTCCATTGTATATATGAACGACATCTTCGTTACCCATTCACCTGTTGAAAGACATCTTGGCTCATTCCACAGTTGGCTATCTTGAACATTGCTGCTGTGAACTTTGGGGGACAAGTGCCCCTTCAAATCACTATATTTGTATCATAGGGTAAATACCTACTAATGCAATTGCTGGGTGTTCGGGTAGCTCTATTTTCAACGTCTTGAGGAAACTCCATACTTTTTTCCAGAGTTGCTCTACCAGCTTAGATTCCCACCAGCAGTGTTACCCCTTTCTTCACATCCTCCACAACATTTGTTGTTTCCTGTCTTGTAAATTTTAGCCATTCTGACTGGTGTGAGGATGAGGTGGTATCTCATTGTGGTTTTGATTTGTATTTCCCGCATGCCAAGTGATGGGAAGCATTTTTGCATGTGTCTGTTGGCCGTTTGTATGCCTTCTTGGGAGAAATGTCTACTCATGCCTTCTGCCCATTTCTTGACTGGATTATTTGTTTATTTTGGTAATGAATTTCAGAAGTTCTTTATAGATCTTGGATACCAGCTCTTTATTTGTTTGTCATCTGAAAATATCTTCTCCCATTCCCTGCCGCTTAGTTTGGTTGATGGTTTCCCTAGCTCTGCAGAAGCTTTTGGTGTTTTTGAAGTCCCAATAGTTCATTTTTGCTTTTGTTTCCCTTTCTTTTGGAGACATGTCCACCAAGAGGTTTGCTGCATCCAAGGTCAAAGACGTTACTGCTTATGTTCTCCTCTAGGAGTTTGATGGATTCCTATCTCACATGATGTCTTTCACTGATTTTGAGTTTATCTTTGTGTATGGTGTAAGCGAATGGCCCAGTTTCATTCTTCTACATGTGGCTGTCCAATTTTCCCAGAACCATTTATATTCTTTCCTGCTTTGTTGAAGCTTAGTTGGCAATAGAATTGAGAGTCCAATTCTGGGTTCTTTATTCTATTCAATTGATCCACGTGTCTGCTTTTGTGCCAGTACCATACTGTCTTGATGATTACAGCTTTGTATTGTGGCTTGAAGTCTGGCTTCGTCATGCCACCAACTTTGGTTTCTTTTTCAGCATCCATCTGGATATTCAAGGTCTTCTCTGGTTCCAGATAAATTTTATTATTATTTGTTCCAGTTCTGTGAAAAATGTTGTTGGTATTTTGATGGGGATTGCACTGAATGTGTAGAGTGTTCTG
>NW_023250478.1:0-638 GCF_002007445.2 Ailuropoda melanoleuca
ATTTCTCTTTCTTCAGTCTCATTATTCTTGTATAGAAATGCAACTGATTTCTGGGCATTGATTTTGTATCCTGCCACATTACTAAATTGCTCTATAACTTCTAATAGTTTGGGCATGGATTCTTTGGGTTTTCCATATAGAGTATCATGTCATCTGCGAAGAGAGACATTTTGACTTCTTCTTTGCNTTCTTTGCCGATTTGGATACCTTTGATCCCTTTTTGTCTTCTGATTGCTGTTGCAAGGACTTCTAGTACTATGTTGAATAATAGTGGCGAGAGTGGGCATCCTTGTCGTGTTCCTGATCTTAAGGGAAAGGCTTCCAGCTTTTCCCCATTGAGAATAATGCTTGCAGTAGGCTTTTCATAGATGGCTTTTATGAGATTGAGAAATGTACCCTCTATTCCTACACTCTGAAGGGTTTTAATCAGGAAAGGATGCTGTATTTTGTCAAATGCTTTTTCTGCATCAATTGAGAGGATCTTATGGTTCCTAAGTCTTTTCTTGTTGATATGATGTATCATGCTGATCGATTTGTGAATGTTGAACCACGTTTGCATCCCAGGGATGAATCCCACTTGGTCATGATGGATAATCCTTTTAATGTACAGTTGGATTCTATTAGCCAGGATCTTGTTG
>NW_023250478.1:886-1050 GCF_002007445.2 Ailuropoda melanoleuca
TTTATCACTGACTCAATCTCTTCATAATTAATTGGCCAGTTTAAAAAATCAATTTCTTCCTGTTTCAGTCTTGGTAGTTTATAGGTTTCCAGCAAGGCCTTCATCTCTTCCAGATTGCTTAATTTATTGGCATATAGCTGTTGATAAAAGTTTCTAATAATCCT
>NW_023250479.1:0-542 GCF_002007445.2 Ailuropoda melanoleuca
GAACGGCTTAAATGCTCCCATAAAACGCTGCAGGGTTGCAGATTGGATAAAAACACATGACCCATCCATTTTGCTGTCTACAAAAGACTCATTTTGAACCCAAAGATGCATTCAGACTTAGACTAAGGGGATGGAGTACCATCTTCCACGCAAATGAACCTCAAAAGAAAGCTGGAGTAGCAATTCTCATATCAGATAGACTGGATTTTAAACTAGAGGCTATAGAGAGAGACGCAGANGGCTATAGAGAGAGACACAGAAGGGCATTATATTATTCTTAAAGGAAGTATTCAACAAGTGGATATGACAATTATAAATATATATGCCCCCAACAGGGGAGCAGCAAGGTACACACCCAACTCTTAAGCAGAATAAAGAGACATATAGATAAAAACACATTAATAGTAGGGGACCTCAACACCCCACTCTCAGAAATAGACAGAACACCTAGCAAAAACTTAGCAAAGAATAAAAGGCTTTGAATGCCATCCTCGATGAGTTGGACCTCATAGATATATATAGAACACTACACCCCAGAACCA
>NW_023250480.1:0-3423 GCF_002007445.2 Ailuropoda melanoleuca
AGCTAAATTGTGGAAGGAGCTGAGATGCCCTTCAACAGATGAAAGGATTAAGAAGATGTGGTCTTAGAAGAGAGGTGGCTCTTTGGCACCAGCGGGAAGTTACAAGGGACCCTGGTACCTGCTCTCAAGGAACAACTCTCGCCAAGGAACAGGGGGAGTGAAACGAGACAAGTCATAGTCAGTCAGGGGAAGAAATTACTATTAATGTAAGGCCAGAGAGTGAAAGGAATGGTGAGGTTGAAGGTTACTTCTGCAGAGTTGGGGAGAAGACCTCACTGGCCCAGCAGATGGACAAGGAGAATTCTTACAGTTCTATGCACAACTCAAGGCAGTTTTCCAAGAAGTCTTGAGTGAGGAGTGCTACAGCATTCAAGTCTCAATCCAGAAATAGGACCAAGGAGTTCTTTTGGTTGAGTTGACATCACTGACTTACCCAGTACAGAAAACTAAATCTTAACTTGAAGAACTTTCCTAAGAGGAGGGATCGCCATATCTGTATACCAGGTTAGAGGAACAGGAAAGGCCCAGCTAGATACTAAGGAACAGATAGAGGAGGAGATGAAAGATTATGAAAAATAGAGGGAAGGTGAAAATACAGCAGAGGAGTAGAGTACAGTTTTTTCAGCTGGTCCCCTGAATTGAGCTGGATATCTACCAGACCATCCTGAACACCCATGAAATCAGCCTGAGCCAAGGATGATACACATGGATCTCTACAAAAGAACATCTCCAGTGCTGAGTATTGAGGTATGAAGTGGGGAGCCGTGAATCCGCACACAGATATCAGAAGATAAACGGAAGGGGGAGGGAGCTGCTGCATTTGGGCACCAGGAAGCAGTAGCCACCTGCACTGGGGAGTGGGCTGGACTCATGCACTGGCACCTGCAAGTAAGCAGACTGGGACCATGAGCCTGGGAATGTGTGTGCCACCAGACTGAAAACCAGCGTTCCAAAGCACATGGGAACCACACTGAAACAGGTAGCTCGGGAGTGTGTGCAGGAACTGGGGGCGGCTGGTGGTGTTAGAAGCACAAAGAACAGAAATGTGCCAGCCCTTGAAGTGAGGGCTGAGAGAGTGGCTGTGGGGCACACATCCCAGGATGCTGCAGGGTTTCTAGTAGCACCAATGAAAACAGAGTTAGAGTGGCCCAGAGAGCTCAGTGAACAGACTGCGATCTCTCTGTTCTGAGACAGAGGCTGGGATACGGCTACTCCTGCTCTAACTCTCAGAAGAGGCATAGAAAACCACCAGGGAAAGCTGCCAAAGAACAAAAGCCCAGAAACACCAGTTCACATTGTGCCCATCCCCATCCCCCCTCACAGGGGATGGGGCAACTCTACCCAAACAGGGATGCCTGAGTGTCAGTGCAGTAGGCCACTCCCCCAGAAGGCACGCTGGAAAATCAAGAAGCCCACATACCTAAGGTCCCTATAAAACAAGTGCACACTGCCTGGGTCCTGGTCAATAATTTGGGCTTATGCATTCCCACAACTTCTCCTCATCAGAATGACGAGGAAGAGTAACCCTCAGCAACGAAAGGACACAGAGACTGTGGCCTCTGCCACAGAACAGACGGATATGGATATAACCAAATTGTCCGAAATGGAGTTCAGAGTAACAATGGTCAAGATGATGTGTAGGCTTAAAAAAATATAAAAGAAAATATTAACTACAACATAGAATTTCTAAGGGCAGAAATGAGAGAGAATCTGGCAGAAATTAAAAATGCCATGAATCAAAAGCAGTCTAAACTAGATGCTCTGATGGCCAGGGTAAATGTGGCAGAAGAATGAATTAGTAAATTGGAAGATGGGATGGTAGAAGAGAAAGTAAAAACAGAAACTTGGCTTAAAAAAATCCAATCTCAAGAAGGTAGATTATGGGAGATTAATGACTCAATGAAAGGTTCCAATGTCAGAATCATCAGCATCTCTGGGGGGTGGAGAAAGAGAGCAGTCTAGAAGAGATATTTGAACAAATTGAAGCTGAGAATTCTCTAATCTGAAACAAGCATTCGTGTCAAGGGGCAGAGAGGACCCCTCCCAAGATCAATGAGAACAGACGTAGACCACGTAACATCATAGTGCAATTTGCAAATATTAGATCCAAGGATAGAGTATTGAAAGCTGCCAGGGGGAAGAAAATCCTCACATACAGAAGAAAGAATATCAGAATAACGTCAGACCTGTCTACAGAGATGTGATAGGCCAGGAAGGGTTGGCACAGCATTTTCAAAGCTCTAACTGAGAAGAACATGCAGCCAAGAATCCTTTATCCAGCAAGGCTGCCATTCAGAATTGACGGAGAGTTAAGGACCTTCCAAGACTGGCAGAAACTGAAGGAATATGTGACCACTAAGCCAGACCTACATGAGATATTAAGGGGGTTCTATAAAAGGCCCCAAGAGAACAGAAAGTTATAATCTATAGAAATAAAGACTTTACAGGTAACATAACATCATTAAAATCATATCTCTCAATAATAGCTCTCAATGTGAATGGCCTGAATGTTCCCCAAAATGCCACAAGGTTGCAGATTGGATAAAAAGACATAACCCATCCATTTGGTGTGTACAAGCGACTCATTTTGAACCTAAAGATACATGCAGACTGAAAGTGAAGGGATGGAAAACCATTTTTCATGCCAATGGACCTCAGAAGAAAGCTGGGGTAGCAATTCTCTCAGACAGATTAGATTTTAAGCTAAAGAATGTCGTTAGAGATACAGAAGGACACTATATTATTCTTAAAGGATGTATCCAAGAAGTTGATATGGCAATTATAAATATCTATGCCCCCAACAGGGGAACAGCTAAATACACAAGCCAACTCTTTACCAGAATAAAGAGACATATAGATAATAATACAATAATAGTAGGGGACCTCAACACTCCACTATCAGCAGTAGACAGATCACCTAAGCAAAAAATCAACAAAGAAACAAGAGCTTTGAATGATATACTGTACCAGATGGACCTCATAGATATATACAGAACACTAAGCCCCAGAACAACAGAATACTCATTCTTTTCCAATGCACATGGAACTTTCTCCAGAATGGATCATATACTGGGTCACAAAACAGGTCTTAACTGATACCAAAAGACAGATTATTCCCTGCATATTCTCAGACCATAATTCTTTCAAACTGGAACTCAATTGCAAGGAAAAATTTGGAAGAAACTCAAACATTTGGAAACTAAGAACCGTCCTGCTTAATAATGATTGGGCAAACCAAGGAATTAAATAGAGCTTAAGAAATTTGTGTAAACCAATGAGAACAAAAACACATTGGTCTAAAACATATGGGACACTGCAAAGGCGGATCTATGGGGAAAATACATAGCTATCCAGGCCTCACACAAAGAATATAATAATCTAAAATGCAGTTTTATATTCTCACCACATGAAGCTGTAGCTGGG
>NW_023250482.1:0-867 GCF_002007445.2 Ailuropoda melanoleuca
ATTGCCATGCAGTATCTCAGAAATCAGGGTCACTTATCAATTTCCTCCCTATGAAGCCTACTTCACTTTGGCTCTCAACTTTGCTTTGCAAGCCTGACATGCAGAATCTAAAAAAGACATACTTTCTTAGTAAAGACCATCCTGGTATGTGTAGAAAGTCAAGTTACAAAGCAATTCAATAGCTTTGTGTGAATTTATGTCAATGCATACTTCCTTTAAACTTTCAATAATTACTATTTATCTTATTGTGTATCAAAAAATACAGCCAGTTGCTATAATAGTATAAAGGCAGTGGCATACAATTTTCTTTACAAAAATGAATTTGTTTAAGGAAATGAGACTGCATAAAATTGAATAATAGTATGGGTGTGTGCATATGAGAAAAATGTTGATAACATAATTCAAACATTGCAAAAATGTCTGAACACGATAGGGCACAAATGGTCTTTGGGACAACCTGATCTAACCCAACTCTCTACCTCTCTCTCTCTCTGTGGGTATGTTCTGGAAAACAAGCTTGTTTATCCGTTATTTATGAGTGGGGTCACTCACACAGGCACTCAGGACATGTTTTCCGAGCATCCACACTGTGCCATGCTCTCTGCTAGGGAGCAGAACTTAAGTCACAAAGACTAGAATGTAAGTACCCTCAGTACACATTCGTTCAACAAATACTCAGGGNATTCAACAAATACTCAGGGCATGGCCACTGCTTCAAGGCACAGGGGGATAAAATGAGGAGGACAAAAGAGACTCCGCTCTCCTTGGCTTTACTGCTGTGTGGAAGCTGAGTCCGATGGCCACACAATTTAACATGACATGAGCACTGGGATCAGGACCCTAAAGAGGGGGGTCAGCACCCCCGTC
>NW_023250483.1:0-224 GCF_002007445.2 Ailuropoda melanoleuca
TTCCCCTCACACTTTGTTTCTTGGTTCTAAGGGCTGGAACCTCCCCAGGCCCCTACACCTAATGTGGAATCAGGGTCCCCAGTAAAAAGGCTGCTGTTCGCTGGAGGTGTTTTCCTGGATGCTCTGATTTATTTCCAATGAGAAGGGCGCTGAGTCCTCGAAAATCCTGAACCTTTTCATTCATGCTCCCTTACTCATGAGAGATGATGATCGTTGATATTTCC
>NW_023250483.1:498-790 GCF_002007445.2 Ailuropoda melanoleuca
TCGTGTTTCACTCACGGTACCAAAGCACCTTGATTCCTGTTCCACCTTCCATAAGGCCGTCGTGACTTCAAGGGCTTTCCCCTCACACTTTGTTTCTTGGTTCTAAGGGCTGGATCATCCCCAGGCCCCTACTTCCAATGTGGAATCGGGGTCCCCAGTGAAAAGGCTGCTGTTCGCTGGAGGTGTTTTCCTGGACGCTCTGCATTATTACCAATGAGAAGGGCGCTGAGTGCTCGAAAATCCTGAACCTTTTCATTCATGCTCCCTTACTCACGAGAGATGATGATCGTTG
>NW_023250483.1:952-1259 GCF_002007445.2 Ailuropoda melanoleuca
GTGTTTTGGGCCTTTTCGTTCCTTTGCCGCCAGCAGTTTTGACAGGATTTCCCCAGGGAGCAAGCATTTCGTTGGGAGCGGGTTTTACCGAATTGTCTTTCTCAAAAGTGCTGTGTGCGTCGTGTTTCACTCACGGTACCAAAGCACCTTGATTCCTGTTCCACCTTCAATCAGGCCGTCGTGATTTCAAGAGCTTTCCCCTCACAGTTTGTTTCTTGGTCCTAAGGCCTGGATCCTCCCCAGGCCCCTACACCCAATGTGGAATCGGGTTCCCCAGTGAAAAAGCTGCTGTTCGCTGGAGGTGTTT
>NW_023250483.1:1441-1655 GCF_002007445.2 Ailuropoda melanoleuca
TCCCTCATGTTTCCCTATTCACGAAGGGTGATGATAGTGCTAAGACGGTCCCTGTACGGTGTTGTTTCTGACGGATGTGTTTTGGGCCTTTTGGTTCCTTGCCGCCAGCAGTTTTGACAGGATTTCCCCAGGGAGGAAGCATATCTTTGGAAGCGGGTTTTGGCCGAATTGTCTTTCTCAGTGCTGTGTTCATCGTGTTTCACTCACGGTACCA
>NW_023250484.1:0-2532 GCF_002007445.2 Ailuropoda melanoleuca
ATGACATTTGTCAAATGTGGTGCTAAGTGCGTCCTGCGTTATTGCTTGCTCCTGGGGGACCCCTGCCTGATAGCGTCTCCCTGGCCATCGGGATCATGCTGTCTGTGTCCCTGCCTGCCCACCTGGGCTCCCCGCCATGCCCTACAGTGCTCCCCTGATACTCCCCCCACCTCCACCCCACATTCCAGCCACTCCCCGGCTCTGCTACACCGACCCATTCCTGCCCGTCCGTGTGATGAGACGGGGCAGCTGTGGGTTACAGACGGTGGTCCCAGACAATGAAGTGTGTCTTCGGGAAGTTAGAAGCCCAGGCATTCCACTGAGAAGGAATGTTGGAAAAAGCCTTCTCATGTCAATGAGATTTTGACAAGTGAGAGAACATGCTTTAAAAGTGATAAGACATGAGAGATATGTGTGGTTTTTAATATTATGCTTTTTTAAAAAAATTTATTTGAGAGAGAGTGAGGACGAGAGAGTATGAATGGTGGGGAGGGGCAGAGGGAGAGGGAGCCCGATCCTGGGACCCAGGAGATCATGACCTGAGCTGAAGGCAGTTGCTTAACTGACTGAGCCACCCAGGTGCCCCTTTAATAGTACACTTATTGGAGATAGAGTTGTGGCTAACATAAGGGCACGTGGCCATTCAGCAAGACCCAAAGCCACGTTGTGTATATTCTCATCCCCCCCCCCCCCCCCCCGNTTTAATCAAGGAAAACTTGATGCTGTGCAATGTCGTGAATCCTGCAGGCATCCAGTTCCTCTGTTTTTATCTACATTTTCAGGTTCATGTCTCCTCTGATGGAGATACTCGGGGATGCCGTACACCAAAGTTAATGGATTTGGTTTTTTCGTACTCTGCATTTGTTGGCACAGGGATTTTAAAGAGCAGGATGCTAGCAACGAAGCTTGGTCACGTCGAAGCCCACTTACCCCTGGCCTGTTGATTTTGTTTATACTGCTCTTTGGGAGGGGGGGAATTCATGTAATGAAACGAATGTGCACTGAGGTGTTGGGGACTAATATGTTGCCTCCTTTAGGAGAAAACTTCCCTGTCCTTTGTAAAACAGTGATTTTTGCTAGTCATGGGAAGCTATTTAGAAATGAATGCAACAGAACTTGACTTTCACACATAGGCATTCCATCCATATGTATTCAAAATAAAACAAGGAGGGAGGCACTTGGCCTGGTCCACTCTGTCCTCAATGATGTTGGGGTTCCTCAGGGGAGCTTTGCTGTCCGTGTGTCCCAGGCTGTAAATGATGTTCCTAGAGCCAGTGAGGTTCCCTGGGGCCCAGTGCCTTCGTATCCTCCTGGTACTGGGCGTGTCCACATTTTCCCCGGGCTCCAGTCACCAACCCCAGGCAGAGTGCACTTTTCGCTCACAAGAGCGTATAGGTTCTGAGCTTTGGGATACTGCTCTGCAGGGAAACGGATACTCGAGTGAGTTAAATGGTGACCTTTCCAAATCATAGGTCCTCATCGTGATCCTGGGACCTGCTACTGTGGCCTTATTTTGGAAAAGTTAAGGGTCTCGAGAGGAGACTGTTCTGATAACCAAGTGGGCCCTAAATCTGGTGACAACTGACCTTAAAACAGAAGAAAAGACACAAAAAAAGAGAAAGGCCCTGTGAGTTAGAGGCAGAGTTTGGAATTTTTCATCCAGGAACCAGGGAACATGGGGCGGGGGGCCCTCAACACTGGGAGGAAGCAGGGAACTATTCTCCTTGAGAGCTTTTGGAGGGACTGTGACCCTACGGACACCTGGTTTCAGGCTTCTGGCCTCCAGAGCTGAATCAATTTCTGTTACTCGGATCTACTCAGTTGGTGGTGACTTATGGGTAGGGCGGCCCTAGTTGAAGAACATGGAGGCACTTTGCAGGTTTTCTTGATTTCAACCTCTTGGCTCTAAGATTCTCCTGTCCGTTCCTGAGAATTGGGTTCAGGACATTCTGTGAGGGCTGATGGAGTCTGTCACAGGCAGATGCTAACTCTTGAATCTTGAATCACATTATGTGCCTCAGATTTTCTCATCAGATTGATTGTTCTCCTCAGAGACTTGCTTAAAACCGGTGATGGGCTCTGGGCGTCTGTGCTGGGGGTAGGACCCTAGAAGCCATGTTCATTTCCTCTGTGTTAATGGGTAAGTTCTGAGGTGGACCGCTGACTTCCACTGAGCCCTCAGCCTTGAGAAGGTGGTGCTGGAACCCAGAGCAGGGGACAGACAGACAGGCCAGATGGAGGATCCAAAGTGCATATGGCCCCGTGTCATGGGGGAACACGTGAGGCGCCAAGGAAGTGTGTCTGCGGAGAGAGAGACAAAAAATAAAGTGCGCTTATAGACACCAGAAAGAAATCACATCCCCAAGGCTGTGTCCTTCGTGGTCAGCCCCCAGGCAGCCTGCCGTGTGGCTCTGTTGCCCGTCGTGAATGTGGCAAGTTCTCTGTTTTCTGCTGACGTAAGCTTGAGCTGGTTGATGATGCTTGGCAGGAAAGAGTCCTGTGTGGTAGCAGACCCAACCCACAAGCTCTCCG
>NW_023250485.1:0-216 GCF_002007445.2 Ailuropoda melanoleuca
AGCACTATCATCACCCTTCATGAATAGGGAAACATGAGGGAAAGTGGTCGCGGAAGCCTGACGAGAGAGCCTCATAGTTGTCTCTGACACACCACACAGTCCAGGGAAATATCAACGATCATCATCTCTCATGAGTAAGGGAGCATGAATGAAAACCTTCAGGATTTTCGAGGACTCAGCACCCTTCTCATTGGTAATAAAGCAGAGCGTCCAGGA
>NW_023250485.1:556-752 GCF_002007445.2 Ailuropoda melanoleuca
GTCTTAGCACTATCATCACCCTTCGTGAATAGGGAAACATGAGGGAAAGTGGTCGCGGAAGCCTGACGAGAGTGCCACATAGAGTTCTCTGAGACACCACACAGTCCTGGGAAATATCAAAGATTATCATCTCTCGTGAGTAAGGGAGCATGAATGAAAACCTTCAGGATTTTCGAGGACTCAGCACCCTTCTCAT
>NW_023250486.1:0-1458 GCF_002007445.2 Ailuropoda melanoleuca
AGTTTTTTGGCATATAGCTGTTGATAAAAATTTCTAATAATCCTTCCAATTTCAGTGTTGTTGGTCATGACATCTCCCTTTTCACTCATATTTTTAATAATTTCGGTCCTTTCTCTTTGTTTTTGGATAAGTCTTGCCAGTGGTCTGTCAGTTTTATTGATTATCTCAGAGAACCAGCTTCTAGTCCTGTTGATCTGCTCTACTGTTCTTCTGGTTTCTAATTGATTGATTTCTGCTCTAATTTTGGTCAACTGCTTCCTTGTGAGTGGGTTAGGCCTGTCCCTCTGTTGCTGTTCCAGCTTCTNGCTGTTCCAGTTTCTTGAGGTGAGAATATAGAAACTGCATTTTAGATTTTTCTATTCTTTTGAGTGAGGCTTGGATGGCTATGTATTTCCCCCTTAGGACTGCCTTTGCAGTATCCCATAGGTTTTGGACCGTTGTGTATTCATTCTCGTTGGTCTCCATAAATTGTTTAATTTGTTTTTTGATTTCCTGGTTTATCGAGTCCTTCCTGAGCGGGATGGTTCTTAGTCTCCAAGTGTTTGAGTTTCTTCCCAATTTTTCTTTGTGGTTGAGTTCCAGTTTCAGAGTGTTGTGGTCTGAGAATATGCATGGGATAATTTCAATCTTTTGGTTTCAGTTGAGACCTGTTTTATGTCCCAGAACATGGTCTATTCTTGAGAATGCACCATGGTCATTAGAATAGAATGAGTATTCCTTGGTTCTGGGGTGTAGTGTTCTATATATATCTATGAGGTCCAACTCGTCAAGTGTGGCATTCAAAGTCTTTCATTCTTTGCTTAGTTTTTGCCAGGGTGTTCTGTCTATATCTGATAGTGGGGTGTTGAGGTCCCCTATTATTACTGTGTTCTTATCTATATGTCTCTTTATTTTGGTTAAGAGTTGGCTTGTGTATCTTGCTGCTCCCCTGTTGGGGGCATATATATTAATAATTGTCATATCCACTTGTTGAATACTTCCTTTAAGAATAATATAGTGCCCTTCTGTATCTCTCTCTATGGCCTCTAGTTTAAAATCCAGTCTATCTGATATGAGAATTGCTACTCCAGCTTTCTTTTGAAGTCCATTTGTGTGGAAGATGGTACTCCATCCCCTTACTCTAAGTCTGAATGCATCTTTGGGTTCAAAATGAGTCTCTTGTAGACAGCAAATGGATGGGTCATGTCTTTTTATCCAATCTGCAACCCTGTGGCGTTTTATGGGAGAGTTTAAGCCATTTAGATTGATAGAGATTATTGACAGATATGATTTTAATGATGCCATTTCTCTTTAAAGTCTTTGTATCGGTTGTGACTTGCTGCTCTGTATCACNATGTGACTTTCTCCTCTGTATCACTATTGGGACCTTTTTACCTTTATAGAAACGCCCTTAATATCTCCTGTATGGCTGGTTTCGTGGTTACGAAATTGGTTAATGACTGGCGATTCTGGAACGTC
>NW_023250488.1:0-1349 GCF_002007445.2 Ailuropoda melanoleuca
TTTGGCTTTTTTAAATTAACCAGAACTCAAACGTGAAGTGTAAACGGACTCCAGCGCGGCTGTGAATTATGTCAGCCTAAGCAAATTCCTTAGCCTGTTCGAGCCATTCTTGTTCTTTCCTTTCATAGCTTCTGAAGAGCTATGGAGCCACTGAGACAGGGTGGCACACAGCAAACACTAATTTGGGAAGAAAGTGACTTTTCAAGTAAATTGTGGGCAATTACTACTCTTTTAAGAATGACCTTATTTCCTCCATGATAGGGTATATAAATTCTGGTTTTCTCTCAATGTACTTTCAACGTGCACTTGTAAAAACTTGTTCTGTCTGGGCTACTTGGAAAGACAAGCGGAGTTTTAGAACGAGCTGTGGCAGAAGATCAGACACAGGTACTGAGCGTGGAGATTTCTACATTAAAGCAAGCTCCACTTCCCTCCCTTTGAAAGTCGGTTTACGGTATGTGGCTGCTAACCAGCAGTTCTAAGCCAGCGACCTGAGAATGAAGTCAGTCAGAGACGACTGAAGAAGCAGACAGACACCTGAAAACTGTCTCCTGTAACAGAAGAACAAAATGCAGAAATCCACGCTGTGTGACATCGATAAACACGGTTAAGAACTTGAGGGGAAAAAATGTCAGTGTCATGCGATGAACAGCCCCACACCACGTTGTGGGGACTGGAAGCAGATAGACGTGGGCTTCTAACCTTTGCCAACCTTCCAAAGGTTGAAAGGATGGAATTATCCAGCACAGGACAGCGGACAGGGCTACGGGAAGGAAGAACAAGAGTTCTCAGCAAGACTATCTTTAAAAAAAAAAAAAAGCACAAAGTACCAGGGGAAACATCGAATTAGGTATTTATTATATGGCCCAGGAAATAATGCTCCTCAACTGAGTTTGTTAAAATCACTTTGTGTGGAGGCATGTGCGTTAGTCCAGCACTCAGAGGAGTTAACTCAAAAGAAAGGACTCACTCTTCCTCCACAGTCCACACCAAAGGGAACAGGCAGGCAGTGGAGAAAAGGGATCCACAGCTCAACTGGCAAATGTTAAATACTCTGTTTAGAGCCAAATACCTTTAGCAAATATTTACAGAGACTGTGCAGGTCACCGAGAACTCCATCTCAATGCTTTCTGTCAGCATGTGTTCCTCAAAGCCCTGCTCTCAGGAAATAGAAACTGAAGCAACCAGGATATCTGGATACCTTATCTATCAGCTTTGTTCATATTTAAAAAGATTCCTAACACCCACTGTTGCCGCAAGTGTGGGGAAACAGGCACTGGTAAGAACTCGAAGAGCTCAAAGCCTTTCCCCAGGGCGATATGACCCCTTTTGATCCAGCAAGTTCCAGG
>NW_023250488.1:7938-8371 GCF_002007445.2 Ailuropoda melanoleuca
TTTCTCTTCCTTCCTTCCTTCTTCTTTCTTTCTTTTTTTTAAAGATTGTATTTATTTATTTGACACAGAGAGAGAGACAGCCAGCAAGAGAGGGAACACAAGCAGGGGGAGTGGGAGAGGAAGAAGCAGGCTCCCAGCAGAGAAGCCTGATGTGGGGCTCGGTCCCAGAACTCCGGGATCACGCCCTGAGCCAAAGGCAGGCGCTTAACGACCGAGCCACTCAGGCGCCCCTTCCTTCCACTTTCTTACTTGAATTACTCTTCCCACTGAACTGTACCCCAAATGTAAATTTCATTGTGTTTCTTGATCACATCTTCCCCACCCTGTTCTAGGGTCTCTGTATATAATCTGTGCCCCCGCTGTGGTCTGCTGTGCCCTTCAATTCTCGATCACCTGCACCAGTAACACCACCCTACCTGGCTTTACAATCGAG
>NW_023250490.1:0-1008 GCF_002007445.2 Ailuropoda melanoleuca
ATGCAGGGGCTACAGCAGGAAAACCGCGGACGCGTTTTTAGAGGTGGCAGGTAGCCACGCGGAGCAGGGGGGAACCGCAGGGGCAAACCGCAGGGGCCAGCGAGCCACCCTCAGGCAGCTTGGCGCTCAGCGGGGCTGACCAGGAGACGGACCCCAGGGCTGTCTGATCTCATTATAATATCATTTGCATTGCGGTGTCCCCACCCCCTTTCCTCGCAGGCGCTGCTGTGAAGATGGCCGATGTGAGCATGTGCAGTGGCTGGAGGGAGGAAGCCAGGGCGGGCACACAGAGGATGTGACAATGAGCACTTAGGAGCGGGGAGACCACAGAGACCCCTAAACACACGACGCAGCAGTCAGCGGGCTGCTACCACCCTCGGCGCAGGCCGCTCCTCTGTCTGGAGGCTGGGCCCTTCCCTCGGGGAGCACGAGGCCGGGGGCGAGTCCACCGGCCCCAGGACACTTGCACTGCCCTTCTGCGGCCCAAGCCAAGGCTGCAAGACACAGACGACCCCCTGCAGCCATGTCCTTCCCTAACTAACAAGCCGATGCCCTGACGGGGGCGGGGGGGGGGGGAAGCGGCTGTGTGACCCCAGCGGAACCCTGAGATGGCCGGTCTCCTGCAGGGACCACAGCTCGTCTGCCAGCACTTGCTGATTGTGCAGGAACCCTAGCGTGTCTGCTTACACGGTCCCTGCATGGTTTCCGTGGTAAAGCCTCTTAGTATGCCACTCCAGTCCCTGCCGAAATTGGTATGCATGTGATAAAAGCAAGATGCAGATAAAAATTCTGGGAAGACTTTGTTATCTTGAAAGCCAATTATGTTGCTATGTTGTCACATTTCTAGAACCAAGATTTATCTTCCGCAAGCAGTACAAATAGCATGGTTTACAGGATTGCTTCCATAAAACCGTAGATCATCACAGACCACACACTCCTACTTAGTATTCCAAATGTGCAGGACAGTTGACCACAGGCAGAATTTATTAGCTGACAATGTGAAGAAAT
>NW_023250491.1:0-515 GCF_002007445.2 Ailuropoda melanoleuca
TTCGGATTTTGGCATGGGAGGTGTGGAACCCGAGTCATGCCTTCTAATTCAGTTCCCTTCTATTGCACTACCTCATTTTCTACCTTTGTTTTCATTTTTTTCAATATGTATGTATGTACGTATGTATTTATTTATGAGTTTATGTATTTATTTATTTATTTCATTTCTTTTCCTTTCTTTTCTTTCCGTTTCCCTTCTTTTCTCTTCCTTTAATCCTTAGGATGTGCTAGTCAGCATCTGGTACGTTGTTAGTTTTTGACGTCGTGTTCCATGATGCCTTGCTTGCGTAGAACACCCAGTGCTCCATGCAACACGTGCCCTCCTTAATACCCATCAGCAGGCTAGCCCATCCCCCCACAACCTTCCCCTCTGAAGCCCTCAGTTTGTTTCNGTCAGTTTGTTTCCCAGAGTCCATAGTGTCTCGTGGTCCATTCCCCCTTCTGATTACCGTCCCCCTTCATTTTTCCCTTCCTTCTCCTACCGATGTCCCTGCTAATCCAATGGAACAGAAGACA
>NW_023250492.1:0-703 GCF_002007445.2 Ailuropoda melanoleuca
ATGCTAATGGGATTGATGAGTCTGTGTCACAATATACTGATCCCCAGGCAACATAATAAATCTTTTACTTCATGTGTGTGTATGTGTGTGTGTGTGAAGAACACAAAATACAAGTAACTAGAACCCTTTTATTTTATGCAAAATTAAATATTTAATTTAAATAGGAAAACATGGGTGGACTTCCAAAACTGCTTCTTAGTTCTCTGCCCAGCTAAACTAATCTAAACAGAAATTCTTACTAATTTTAATGAATATATATGTTCTCCAAAATTCATATCCACCTAGAAACTCCAAACATGGCCTTACTTGGAAATGCAGTCTTTTCAGATGTAATTAGTTACTTTAAGATTAGGTCAACCAGAGCTACAGGCATCACAATTCTGGACTTTAAGCTGTATTACACAGCTGTAATCATCAAGACAGTCTGGTACTGGCACAAAAACAGACACACAGATCAATGGAACAAAATAGAGAACCCAGAAATGGACCCACAAATCTATGGTNCTCTATGGTCAACTTATCTATAACAAAGCAGGAAAGAATATCCAATGGAAAAAAAGTCTCTTCAATAAATGGTGCTGGGAAAACTGGACATCCACATGCAGAAGACTGAAACTGGACTGCTTTCTTAAACCATACACAAAAATAAATTCAAAATGGATGAAAGACCTAAATGTGAGACAGGAATCCATCAAGATCCTAG
>NW_023250493.1:0-1372 GCF_002007445.2 Ailuropoda melanoleuca
GCCCGGTGGTGTATGTTTAAGCATACACTCTCTCTGGAATAGTTAGAAGCAAACCTTGAAGTCTTCATTGCGCGGTGATGTATACTGTGTCAAGAGCACTAGACTCTAAGACTTTGATTTACATCTAGGCCTTGTTCATAAACAGCTACGTGACCTTAGGAAAATTACTTAATCTTTCCTCATTTCATAGTGTTATTAGTAAAGAAAGAACAAGAACACTTCTCATGCAGGGACTGTGAAGATTAAATGGAAGTGTGGATGCCAGGCTTATCAGATACTCTGGGCATGCTGAGATATTAATTTTCACTTCATTCCCCAATCTGACTAATTTATAAGCAAATTTTAAATCATTGGTATCACATAAATTGATTACAAACATGCATTTTGTAAAGGCAAAGAAAGGCTATGGTGGCAGGCTGGGGGACAATGGTAAAATACAGACTGAGTACTAAAGAGCCAAGAAATTTTGTAACAGAAAGCGTGCAGACAATAGGAATTTTAAGAATGGCTCTTTTTCCATCATAGTCCTGCTATCTGTGTGTGAATGTGTGTGTCTGTGATTGTGAATGATAGAGACAGAAATAGAGAGGGAAAGAGAAAGTGGGAAGTAACATCAAATCCATGTTTTCCATTACAGCTTAAAAAAACAACAAGCACAATTATTTTATGCTTACAGTGGCTTTCTCATTTTTCCAATATAGCATATTTCTATAAAATAACAGGATAACAGGTATTTCTTGAAAAGCTTTCCTATGTAAAAAAAAACTATTATATTACCAGGAAGAAAAAAATAATAAACATTCTATTTATTAAACATTCTGGGGTTTTTATTTATTTTTTTTATTTTTAAAGATTTTATTTATTTATTTGACAGAGAGAGAGAGACAGCCAGTGAGAGAGGGAACACANTTAAACATTCTGGGTTTTTTTATTTATTTTTTTATTTTTAAAGATTTTATTTATTTATTTGACAGAGAGAGAGAGAGACAGCCAGTGAGAGAGGGAACACAAGCAGGGGGAGTGGGAGAGGAAGAAGCAGGCTCATAGCGGAGGAGAACCAGAAAAGGGGTGGAGGAGTAGGGGAGAAGAGTGTCCTAGTCACAGAAAATAAAATATGCAGAACTTGTATCTCACTCTAGTACTACCAACAGCTTGACTGACTAGGATGTAGTGTATAACATAGGGTATGCTGATGGAGAAACTGGGCGAGATAAATGGAAATGAGATTAGGGAGCGGTAAGTGTAGTTTACAGGGCAGAGAAGCCAATACAGGACTTTAAGGAAGGTATTAATAGATTCCTATCTTAGAGAGATCACTTTGAAGACAGTGCAGAATGGATTTTATTTGAGTGAGATTTAAAGGAGGCAGGAG
>NW_023250494.1:0-2116 GCF_002007445.2 Ailuropoda melanoleuca
GATACATTCTCAGTCGTCTGGTAAGTCTCTGGTAAAGGCAAGGAGTTTTTGGAGACGAGGATGGTGTTCACGAAGGGAAATGGCCAGATAGACTCATTAGAGGATTGGCTGCTTCACTGGAAGTAAGAATCCTGGGGTGAGTTCACAGAATGAGCTGCTTACGTGGGATTCACGGTGTCTTTCGTAGGCAAAGCTGTTGTAGCAAAAGAAGTTGGAACCAGAATGTAAGATATTAGTAGTACTTTATCATGAAATATGCAATGACGAGATCATGAACAGTCTTCTTGCAATCTTGTGGCAAAATACTTAAAGTGCTTCATTTTACAGAAATTGGAAGTGCTGCAGACTTGCAAGGAGAATCAGGAGTATTTTTTTTTTTTTTTNTTTTTTTAACATATTCCCTCCGATAGTTCCAAGGTGAAGCAGACACTTTTGTACAACGCAAAAGTACTTGCTTTCCAGGTGATCTTATTACGGAAAGAACATTTTAAAAATGAATGTTTATGTACATTTCCTCATTCCATTAATGTGTTGCTGAGAAGGATCTAAATGTGTCACGTATAAAAACTCTGATGTAAGCGGAGTTTAAAAACTCAAATGTAGGATTTTCTGATTCTCCACATAAAGAGATAAAGTGAAATATGAATCCATTTATTAAACATGCAAAAAATGAAAAATTGTGTGATTAATTTGTAAGAACTGATTGAAAATAGGGAAAATAGGAAGTTACTAGCTGAATATTAATAAAATCCTTTTGTAATTGGTGAATTAAAGTGAAAATAACAATCCTTTCCCATATGAATGTGTGCACATTTGCCACATTTCTTTCTCAGCTTTAAAAGCCATTAAAACAAATTTTTATTGAGATTTAACTTCACTGGAAACCAGCCTTTCATATTGTTGTATCACAACTTTTTAAGCCATGATTTTGAAAAATCACGAAGCATGTTTAGTCATATTCCATTTATAACCGAGCGAAAAATTATTTGTTTTGTTCAAATAAAATAAGTTATAGAAAATATTTTAGTTGCATTTTTAATATTTTACAGTATATCTGTATTAGTACTGGAATACAGATACAAGGTTAAAACAACATTTTAATACGCTCGGTTTTGCAAATGTAGGTTCAAAATACTTGCTTATGCAGTATGTGCTAGGCTAAATTGATGCCACAGGTACACAAGTACACAGGTCCTCATCCCTGTAACCTGTGAATGCATTATAATGCCAAGGGGGTTTGCAGATGTGGCCAGGTTAAGCATCTTGACATGAGAGATTGTCCCGGACTAGCTGGGTAACTTCTGCTTATAATCACAAGTGTCCTTCTAAAAGGGAGGCCCAGAAAAATTTGACTATGGGAGGGGAGAAGGGGATGTGGGGACTCCGTAATTAGAGGAGTGTGCTTTGAAGGTGGGAGGGGGCCACAAGTCAAGGAATACAGGTGGTTCGTGACCCCTGAAAAAGGCAGGAAACCAGAGCCTCCCTTCAGAGCCAGGAGGAACAACCTTGCTCATATCTTGATGTTAAACTAATGAAACCAATTTCAGGCTCTGACCTCTCAATTGGAAGGGAATAAATTTGTGTTGCCACTAAATTCATGGTAATTGGTTCAGCAGCATTAGGAAAGTCATACAGAGCGTACAGTGGGAGAGGTTTGGAGACAGTCGTATCTATTGCAGTTTCCAACTTGATCCAATACTCCTGCCTGAGGTTACTGAAATTAACCTTAGGTGTTTTAGGGCATCGTGTTTTACTTCATTGTTTTGATAGCTGTCTACCACCATATTGCTGATTTCCATGAGTTACTCCACTTCAAAAAAAATTTCAGAAGTTCTTTTGAAAAATGATCTGAAAAGCTTAGTAGGAAAATCGTATTTAAAAATCAAATTCAGAAAGCATGAATTTTCAAAGGCAAAAATATGTTCAATTAGGCATCCTCGAAAAGTAAAGCTTGATTTAAGTAGCAGAGTTTTTATACTANATAAAGCTTGATTTAAGTAGCAGAGTTTTTATACTATTTTTGTAAGTGTGTTTACAGCTGAAGCTTTAAATATGAGTAAAAAGTGGTATTAGATTTCCAGGTGCTCAGACTGCCATTTGAATTTGAGTATACTAT
>NW_023250495.1:0-218 GCF_002007445.2 Ailuropoda melanoleuca
CAGCAATCAGACAACAAAAAGTGATCAAATGTATCCAAATCGGCAAAGAAGAAGTCAAAATGTCTCTCTTCTCAGATGACATGTTACTCTATATGGAAAACCCAAAGGAATCCACTCCCAAACTATTAGAAGTTATAGAGCAATTCAGTAATGTGGAAGGATACAAAATCAATGCCCAGAAATCAGTTGCATTTCTATACACGAAAAACGAGACTGAA
>NW_023250495.1:288-1124 GCF_002007445.2 Ailuropoda melanoleuca
CGTTACCTTGGAATTAACTTAACCAGAGACGTAAAGGACCTATATCCTAGAAACTATAGATCACTTTTGAAAGATATTGAGGAAGACATAAAAAGATGGAAAAATATTCCATGCTCATGGATTGGAAGAATTAACATAAACATAGCATAGTTGCTACCCAGAGCAATCTACACTTTCAATGCTATCCCGATCAAAATACCAAGGACATTTTTCAAAGAACTGGAACAAATAGTCCTTAAATTTGTATGGAACCAGAAAAGGCCCCGAATCTCCAAGGAACTGTTGAAAAGGAAAAACAAAGCTGGGGGCATCACAATGCCGGATTTCGAGCTGTACTACAAAGCTGTGATCACAAAGACAGCATGGTACTGGCACAAAAACAGACACATCGACCAATGGAACAGAATAGAGAACCCAGAAATGGACCCTCGGCTCTTTGGGCAACTAATCTTTGATAAAGCAGGAAAAAACATCCGGTGGAAAAAAGACAGTCTCTTCAATAAATGGTGCTGGGAAAATTGGACAGCTACATGCAAAAGAATGAAACTTGACCACTCTCTCACACCATACACAAAAATAAACTCCAAATGGATGAAAGACCTCAATGTGAGACAGGAATCCATCAAAATTCTAGAGGAGAACATAGGCAACAACTTCTATGACATCGGCCAGAGCAACCTTTTTCACGACACATCTCCAAAGGCAAGAGAAATAAAAGATAAAATGAACTTATGGGACTNTTCTGGGACTTTATCAGGATAAAAGGCTTCTGCACAGCCAAGGATACAGTCAAAAAAACTAAGAGGCAGCCCACGGAATGGGAGAATATATTTGCA
>NW_023250496.1:0-347 GCF_002007445.2 Ailuropoda melanoleuca
ACACATTGTTTCTTGGTACTAAGGGCTGGAACCTCCCCAGGCCCCGACAACCAATGTGGAATCTGGGTCCCAGTGAAAAGGCTGCAGTTCGCTGGAGTTG
The DNA here is from genome assembly GCF_002007445.2 of Ailuropoda melanoleuca. Lineage (NCBI taxonomy): Eukaryota > Metazoa > Chordata > Mammalia > Carnivora > Ursidae > Ailuropoda > Ailuropoda melanoleuca. Next base: position 101 of record NW_023250496.1, read on the forward strand.
TTTTCCTGGATGCTCTGCTTTATTACCAATGAGAAGGGCGCTGAGTCCTCGAAAATCCTGACCCTTTTCATTCATGCTCCCTTACTCACGAGAGATGATGATCGTTGATATTTCCCTGCACTGTGTGGGGTCTCAGANGCCTGGACTGTGTGGGTCTCAGAGACCACTATGGGGCACTCTCGTCAGGATTCCGCGACCACATTCCCTCATGTTTCCCTATTCACGAAGGGTGATGATAGTGCTAAGA
>NW_023250496.1:514-722 GCF_002007445.2 Ailuropoda melanoleuca
ATCACGGTATCAAAGCACCTTCATTCCTGTTCCACCTTCCATAAACCGTCGTGACTTCAAGGGCTTTCCCCTCACACTTTTTTTCTTTGTTCTAAGGTCTGGATCCTCCCCAGGCCCCTACACACAATGTGGAATCAGGGTCCCCACTGAAAAGGCTGCTGTTCGCTGGAGGTGTTTTCCTGGACACTCTGCTTTATTACCAATGAGA
>NW_023250497.1:0-1448 GCF_002007445.2 Ailuropoda melanoleuca
TGCATGGTGCACTGGGTGTTTTACGCAAGTAATGAAGCATAAAACTTTACATCGGAATCTGGGGATATACTGTATGGTGATTAACATAATATAATGAAATTTAAAAAAAAAAAGAAACTAAATACCGATGACATTTCTCAAAGAACTGGAACGAATAGTCCTTAACTTTGTATGGAACCATAAAAGGCCCCGAATCTCCAAGGAACTGTTGAAAGGGAGAAACAAAGCTGGGGGCATCACAATGCCGGATTTCGAGCTGTACTACAAAGCTGTGATCACAAAGACAGCAGGGTACTGGCACAAAAACAGACACATGGACCAATGGACCGGAAGAGAGAGCCCAGAAATGGACCCTCGGCTCTTGGGGAAACTAATCTTTGACAAAGCAGGAAAAAACATCCGGTGGAAAAAAGACAGTCTCTTCAATAAATGGTGCTGGGAAAATTGGACAGCTACAGGCAAAAGAATGAAACTTGACCACTCTCTCACACCATAACACAAAAGTAAACTCCAAATGGATGAAAGACCTTGATGTGAGACAGGGATCCATCAAAATTCTGGAAGAGAACAAGGGAGCAACTTCGCCGGCATCGGCCACAGCAACCTTTTTCACGACGCATCTCCAAAGACAAGAGAAACCATAGATAAAATGAACTTATGGGACTTTATCAGGATAAAAAGCTTCTGCAGAGCCAAGGAAACAGTCCAAAAAACTAAGAGGCAGCCCACAGAATGGGAGAAGATATTTGCAAAGGACACTACAGATAAAGGACTGGTATCCAAGATCTACAAAGAACTTCTCACACTCAGTACACGAGAAAGAAATAAACAAAACAAAAAATGGGCAGAAGTTATGAACAGACACTTGTCCAATGAAGACGTGCAAATGGCTAACAGACACAGCAAAAAATGTTCCAAATCATTAGCCACCAGGGAAATTCAAATTAAAACCGCACTGAGATACCACCTTACGCCAGTTAGAATGGCAAAAAGAGACAAGGCAAGAAACAACAATTGTTGGAGAGGATGTGGAGAACGGGGATCCCTCCTACATTGTTGGTGGGAATGCAAGTTGGTACAGCCACTCTGGAAAACAGTGTGGAGGTCCCTTGAAAAGTTAAAAATTGAGCTACCCTATGACCCAGCCATTGCACTACTGGGTGTTTACCCCATAGACACGGATGTAGTGAAGTGAAGGGCCATATGCACCCCAATGTTCATAGCAGCATTGTCCACAATATCTAAAGCATGGAAGGAACCAAGATGCCCTTCAACAGATGACTGGATTAAGAGGCTGTGGTCCTTATATACAAAGGAATATTACTCAGCTCTCAGAAAGTACAAATTCTCAACATTTGCTACAACATGGACGGCACTGGGCAGATAATGCTCAGTGAAATAAGTCAAGCAGAGAAAGACAATTATCATATGATTTCTCTCATCTATGG
>NW_023250498.1:0-5559 GCF_002007445.2 Ailuropoda melanoleuca
AATGGGGAATCTGGGTCCCAAGGAAACGCGGATGTTAGCTGGAGGTGTTATCCTGGACGCTCTTCTTTAATACCAATAAGAAGGGCGCTGGGTCCGTGAAATTCTTTAACTTTTTCATTTTTACTCCCTTATTTAAGTGAGATGATGTTCGTTCATAATTCCCTGGATTGTGTGGTGTCTCAGAGACCACTTTGTGGCACTCTCTTCAGGCTTCCGTGAACACTTTCCCTCATGTTTCCCTATTCACGAAGGATGATGATAGTGCTAAGACGGCCACTGCACAGTGTTGTTTCTGACAGAAATGTTTTAGGCATTTTCGTTCCATTGCCACAAGCAGTTTTGATAGGATTTACCCATGAAGCAACATTGCATTGGAGGCTGGTTTGGCCAAATTTTGTTTCTCAGTGCTGGGTTCATCGTGTTTCTCTCACGGTAACAAAGCACCTTGATTTTCTTCCACGTTCAATAAGGCCGCTGTGAATTCAAGGGCTTTATCTTCGCACTTTGTTTCTTGGTTCTAAGTGCTGGATACTTGCAAGGCACAATCACCCATTGGGGAATATGGGTCCCAAGTGATAACGCGGTTGTTAGCTGGAGGTGTACTCTTGGACGCTATTCTTTAATACCAATAAGAAGTGCCTGAGTCCTCGAAATTCTTGAACTTTTTCATTTATACTCCCTTATTTAAGTGAGGTGATGTTCGTTGATAGTTCCCGGATTGTGTGGTGTCTCAGAGACCACTATGTGGCACACTCGTCAGGCATCCGGGAACACTTACCCTCATGTTTCCCTATTCACGAAGGATGATGTTAGTGCTAAGATGGCCACTGCACAGTCTTGTTTCTGACAGAAATGTTTTAGGCATTTTCGTTCCATTGCCTCCAACAGTTTTGATAGGATTTACCCATGAAGCAAACATTGCATTGGAGGCTGGTTTGGACAAATTATGTTTCTCAGTGCTGTATTCATCGTGTTTCACTCACGGTAACAAAGCACCTTGATTTTTGTCCCACGTTCTATAAGGCCGATGTGACTTCAAGTGTTTTATCTTCGCACTTTTTTTCTCAGTACTAAGTGATGGATACTTACAAGGCACATTCACCCAATGGAGAATCTGGTTCCCATTGAACACGCGGATGTTAGCTGGAGGTGTTTGCCTGGACGCTCTTCGTTAATACCAATTAGAAGGGCGCTGAGTCCTGGAAATTCTTGAACTTTTTCATTTATTCTCCCGTATTTAAGTGAGATGAATTTCGTTGATAATTCCCTGGATTGTGTGGTGTCTCAGAGACCACTATGTGGCACTCTCGTCAGGCTCTCGTGAACACTTTCCCTCATGTTTCCATATTCACGAAGGATGATGACAGTGCTAAGACGGCCACTGCACAGTGTTGTTTCTGACAGAAATGTTTTAGGCATTTTCGTTCCATTGCCACCAGCAGTTTTGATAGGATTTACCCATGAAGCAAACATTGCATTGGAGGCTGGTAGACCAAATTTTGTTTCTCAGGGCAGTGCTCATCGTGTTTCACTCACGGTAACAAAGCACCTTGATTTTTTTCCACGTTCTATAAGGCCGATGTGAATTCAAGAGCTTTATCATCGCACTTTGTTTCTTTGTTCTAAGTGCTGGAAGCTTCCAAGGCACATTCACCCAATGGGGAATCTGTGTCCCAAAGGAAACGTGGATGTTAGCTGGAGGTGTTATCCTGGACGCTCTTCTTTAACCAATAAGAAGGGCTCTGAGTCCTCAATCTTCTTGAACTTTTTCATTTATACACCCTTATTTAAGTGAGATGATGTTCGTTGATAATTCCCTGGATTGTGTGGTGTCTCAGAGACCACTTTGTGGCACTCTCGTCAGGCGTCCTGGAACACTTTCCCTCATGTTTCCCTATTCACGATGGATGATGTTACTGCTAAGACGGCCACTGCACAGTGTTGTTTCTGACAGAAATGTTTTAGGCATTTTCGTTCCATTGCCACCAGCAGTTTTGATAGGATTTACCCATGAAGCAAACATTGCATTGGAGGCTGGTTGGCCAAATTATGTTTCTCAGTGCTGTGTTCATTGTGTTTCACTCACGGTAACAAAGCACCTTGATTTTCTTCCACGTTCTATAAGGCCGCTGTGACTTCAAGGGCTTTATCTTCGCGCTTTGTTTCTTGGTTCTAAGTCCTGGATACTTGCAAGGCACAATCACCCAATGGGGAATATGGGTGCCAAGTGATAACACGGTTGTTAGCTGGAGGTGTACTCTTGGACGCTATTCTTTAATACCAATAAGAAATAACTGAGTCCTCGAAATTCTTGAACATTTTCATTTATACTCCCTTATTTATTTGAGCTGATATTCATTGATAAATCCCTGGATTGTGTGGTGTCTCAGAGACCACTATGTGGCACTCTCGTCAGGCTTCCGGGAACACTTTCCCTCATGTTTCCCTATTCACGAAGGATGATGATAGTGCTAAGACGGCCACTGCACAGTGTTGTTTCTGACAGAAATGTTTTAGGCATTTTCGTTCCATTGCACAAGCTGTTTTGATTGGATTTACACATGAAGCAAACATTGCATTGGAGGCTGGTTTGGCCAAAATTTTCTTTCTCAGCGCTGTGTTTATCGTTTTTCACTCACGGTAACAAAGCAGCTTGATTTTTGACCCACGTTCTATAAAGACGATGTGACTTCAAGGGTTTTATCTTCGCACTTTGTTTTTCGGTCCTAAGTGCTGGATACTTCCAAGGCACCTTCACTCAATGGGGAATCTGGTTCCCAATTGAAAACGCTGATGTTAGCTGGAGGTGTTTTCCTGGACGCTCTTCGTTAATACCAATAAGAAGGGCGCTGAGTCCTCGAAATTCTTGAACTTTTTCATTTAGACTCCCTTATTTAAGTGAGATGATGTTCGTTGATATTTCCCTGGATTGTGTGGTGTCTCAGAGACCACTATGTGGCACTCTCGTCAGGCTTCCGTGAACACTTTCCCTCATGTTTCCCTATTCACGAAGGATGATGATAGTGCTAAGACGGCCACTGCACAGTGTTGTTTCTGACAGAAATGGTTTAGGCATTTTCGTTCCATTGCCACCAGCAGTTTTGATGGGATTTACCCATGATGCAATCATTGCATTGGAGGCTGGTTTGGCCCAATTTGGTTTCTCAGTGCTGTGCTCATCGTGTTTCACTCACGGAAACAAAGCACGTTGATTTTTGTTCCACGTTCTATCAGGCCGATGTGAACTCAAGGGCTTTATCTTCGCACTTTGTTTCTTGCATCTAAGTGCTAGATGCTTCCAAATCACATTCACCCAATGGGGAATCTGGGTCCCAAAGGAAACGCGGATGTTAGCTGGAGGTATTATCCTGGACGCTCTTCTTTAATACCAATAAGAAGGGCGCTGGGTCCTCGAAATTCTTGAACTTTTTCATTTATACTCCATTATTTAAGTGAGATGATGTTCGTTGATAATTCCCTGGATTGTGTGGTGTCTCAGAGACCACTATGTGGCACTCTCGTCAGGCTTCCGTGAACACTTTCCCTCATGTTTCCCTATTCACGAAGGATGATGATAGTGCTAAGACGGCCACTGCACAGTGTTGTTTCTGACAGAAATGGTTTAGGCATTTTCGTTCCATTGCCACCAGCAGTTTTGATGGGATTTACCCATGAAGCAAACATTGCATTGGAGACTAGTTTGGCCAAATTTTGTTTCTCAGTGCTGTGCTGATCGTGTTTCACTCACGGTAACAAAGCACCTTGATTTTTGTTCCACGTTCTATAAGGCCGATGTGAGTTCAAGGGCTTTATCTTCGCACTTTGTTTCTTGGTTCTAAGTGCTGGATGCTTCCAAGGCACATTCACCCATTGGGGAATCTGGGTCCCAAAGGAAACGCGGATGTTAGCTGGAAGTGTTATCCTGGACGCTCTTCTTTAACCAATAAGAAGGGCGCTGAGTCCTCGAAATTCTTGAACTTCTTCATTTATACTCCCTTAATTAAATGAGATGATGTTCGTTAATAATTCCCTGGATTGTGTGGTGTCTCAGAGACCACTTTGTGGCACTCTCCTCAGGCTTCCGGGAACACTTTCCCTCATGTTTCCCTATTCACGAAGGATGATGATAGTGCTAAGACGGCCACTGCACAGTGTTATTTCTGACAGAAATGTTTTAGGCACTTTCGTTCCATTGCCTCCAGCAGTTTTGATAGGTTTACCCATGAAACAAAAATTTTTTTCTCAGTGCTGTGCTCATCGTGTTTCACTCACGGTAACAAAGCACCTTGATTATTGTTCCAACTTCTATAAGGCCGATGTGAATGCAAGGGCTATATCTTCGCACTTTGTTTCTTGGTTCTAAGTGCTGGATGCTTCCAACGCACATTCACCCAATGGGAAATATGGGTCCCAATTGATAACGCGGTTGTTAGCTGTAAGTGTACTCTTGGACGCTATTCTTTAATACCAATAAGAATTGCCTGAGTCCTCGAAATTATTGAACTTTTTCATTTATACTCCCTTATTTAAGTGAGATGATGTTCTTTGATAGTTCCCTGGATTGTGTGGTGTCTCAGAGACCACTATGTGGCACTCTCATAAAGCGTCCGTGAACACTTTCCCTCATGTTTCCCTATTCACTAAGGATGATGTTAGTGCTAAGACGGCCACTGCACAGTGTTGTTTCTCACAAAAATGTTTTAGGCATTTTCGTTCCATTGCCACCAGCAGTTTTGATAGGATTTACCCATGAAGCAAACATTGCATTGGAGGCTGGTTTGGCCAAATTTTGTTTCTCCGTGCTGTGCTGATCGTGTTTCACTCACGGTAACAAAGCACCTTGATTTTTGTTCCACGTTCTATAAGGCCGATGTGACTTCAAGGGCTTTATCTTCGCACTTTGTTTCTTGGTTCTAAGTGCTGGATGCTTCCAAGGCACATTTACCCAATGGGGAATCTGGGTCCCAAGGAAATGCGGATGTTAGCTGGAGGTGTTATCCTGGACGCTCTTCTTTAATACCAATAAGAAGGGCGCTGAGTCCTCGAAATTCTTGAACGTTTTCATTTAGACTCCCTTATTTAAGTGAGATGATGTTCGTTGATATTTCCCTGGATTGTGTGGTGTCTCAGAGACCACTATGTGGCACTCTCGTCAGGCTTCCGTGAACACTTTCCCTCATGTTTCCCTATTCACGAAGGATGATGATAGTGCTAAGACGGCCACTGCACAGTGTTGTTTCTGACAGAAATGGTTTAGGCATTTTCGTTCCATTGCCACCAGTAGTTTTGATGGGATTTACCCATGAAGCAAACATTGCATTGGAGGCTGGTTTGGCCAAATTCAGTTTCTCAGTGCTGATTTCATCGTGTTTCACTCACGGTAACAAAGCACCTTGATTTTTGTTCTACGTTCTATAAGGCCGATGTGACTTCAAGGGCTTTATTTTCGCACTTTCTTACTTGGTTCTAAGTGCTGGATGCTTCCAACGCACATTCACCCAATGGGGAATCTGGGTCCCAAAGGAAACGCGGATGTTAGCTGGAGGTATTATCCTGGAC
>NW_023250499.1:0-228 GCF_002007445.2 Ailuropoda melanoleuca
GAGATGATGATCGTTGATATTTCCCTGGACTGTGTGGTGTCTCAGAGACCACTATGGGCACTCTCGTCAGTTTTCCGCGACCATTTTCCCTCATGTTTCCCTATTCACGAAGGGTGATGATAGTGGTAAGATGGTCCCTGTACGGTGTTGTTTCTGAATGACGTGTTTTGGACCTTTTCGTTCCATATCCGCCAGCAGTTTTGACAGGATTTCCGCAGGGAGCAAGCA